>NC_047663.1:89891404-89996404 GCF_011762505.2 Arvicanthis niloticus | reverse complement strand
CACAGTGAGACCCTGTCTCAAAACAACCACAAAGAATTTAGGACCCCAGATTTCCATGGAACAAAATATAAGCTAAACAGTAGGTTCTCTGCCCCCTGAGGGCAGCTGCTGTGCCTGGATGCCGGGTTGTATAGCACTTTTCCTGGAAGGAGGGATGAGGGATCAAGGCTCAGAATCTGCAGTGACGTAAGGATTGGAATTCTGCGTCTCACACGAAGGTGACTAAATCCCACAGGCTGTAGAAAACAGTGAGGTCCTGCACAGCCCGTTCAGATTCAGCTTCCTGCTTGTTAGTAGACACAGCCTTGACCACTGTCCATGTATGCATGCTTATCTATGTGAACGCAAGTACGCACATGCGTGTTTGTGTGCATGTTTGTGTGTGCATGTGTGTGCGTGCATGTTTGTATGTTTGTGTGTGTGTGTGTGTGTGTGTGTGTGTATGCGTGTGTGCCCCCCTCCAAGCTCTGTTTGTCCCTAGCTCCTCACCCACAGGTCGTGCCCTCTGATGCTCCCCACTCTCACACAGGAAACTGCAGCATCTGAAGTGAAGACAGAAACCTGCAGGGTCAATAGCTCCCAGGTCAGAATTGAGCAGCAGCCAGCACGTGACGGAAGACTTCCTGAAAAAGCATCCCCCAGGGTCAGCACGTGTGTCTGAAATGCTGCCGTGGGGTCACCTGGGGTGTCACAAAAGCTTTAGGCCTGCAGATTTGACAGCTCAGACGAGACAGACAGATTCATTGACAAACACAGTCACTAAAACCAAGACAAAGAAAGCAGGAAACCTGGATAGTTTTGTGTCTGTTAAAGAAATTGAATTAGAAATCGGTAGAAGAAAAACCTCTTCCAGAAAGAATCCATACCCCAGCTGGCTTCATCGGTGAACTCTGTCAGACATTTCAGGAGGAAATAACAGCAGTCCTCCACTGATGCCTTAAAAGTCACTGGAGGGGAAATGGTTCCCAAGTGCCTCAGACAACCAGCACAGCATCGACCCTAAGCTCATGAAGACATGCAGAGATGAAGGTCAGAGCCCTCACAAAGACACAGGAACCCTTAAAAGACTGGTCAGTGAAATCTTGAATAAAAAGATACAGGGGATGCAAGGCTGCTTAACCTTTGAAAATCAGCTTTGTCATCTGCTACAGTAACAAAATAGAGACAAAGAGCCATTTTATCATCACAGCAGATTTTTAAAAAATGTTTTCAATACACGATTTCAGCTTGCCTGTAATCCAAGCACCTAGGAGGCTGAAGGTTAGGATGTATACAAAGACCCTACTGAAGAAGAAGAGGAAGAGGAAGAAGAAGAGGAAGAGGAAGAGGAGGAGGAGGAAGGAGGAGGAAGAGGAAAAGGAAGGAGGAGGAGGAAGAAGAGGGAGAGGGGAGAGAGAGAGAGAGAGAGAGAGAGAGAGAGAGACCTGTGGCACATGCCTTTAATCTCAGCACTTGGGAATCCAATCTGAGTTCAAGGCCAGCCTGGTCTACAGAAGGAGTTCCATGAAAGCCAGGGATACACAGAGAAACCCCGTCTCAAAAGCAAACAAACAAGCGTTAGGGTGTTATGAGATCAGAGACCACTCCTCCAGAGTGTATTGGGAATCAAGTTTGGAAAACAAGAAATTAAGTTGTAATCTATAGTCATGACTGTGCATTTAGAAAACCCAGTGAGTGCGAGCATGGTGGTGCACACCTATAATCCCAGCACTCAGAAGGTAGAGGCATGTGAATCAAGAGTCCAAGGGCATCTTCAATGTGTGTAGTTCAAGACCAACATAGGCTACGTGAGACCCTGTCCCCAGCTCCCCTCAACCACCTGGAGGAAGGAAGAATCAAGGGAAGGGGAAGGAAGAGGGGGTGAAGAGGAATCTAAAAAGCAACTATTAAAAATGAATGTGAGGTTTTAGAGTACTAGGTTAACATAATATTGTTTTTAAGATTTATTTTTATTTTATATGTGTGGGTGTTTTGCCTGCATGTGTGTGTCTGTGTGATGTGTATGTGCAGTGTTGGAGGAGGCCAGAGGGGGCGTCATATTCCAGAACTGGAGTTACAGATGGTTGTTAGCCATCATGTGGTCTCCTGGAAAAGCAGCTAGTGCTCTTAACCACCAAGCCATCTCTCCAGGCCAGTGTTTCACAAACTGTTAACAAGCCATTACACAATAAAAAAATTGGGAGTGTTATCTATTGCATCAAAGCCCCTCAGAGCCTTATAGTAAATCTGTTTAAGGTTATCTAAGATGTGTCCTAAAAGCTATACAATGTAGCTGAAAGGAATTTTGAAGATTATAAATAGATCATACCATGTTCGTGGATCAGAAAGATTCAATATTGCATCTGGCTTGCCCAACTCTCTCTACAGATTCAAGGCAGTAAGGATCAAACTCCCAATGGCCTGTGTTAGAGAAACTAGCTGATTCTGAATTGGGGACGAAAATACAGAGGATCTTTTTTTAAAAAGAACAGAGTTAGAGGGTTATGCTAGTTTTAGACCTCACCTTAAAGCTGAAGTGTGGTTGCGATCTAAGGTGGAAAAACTACATCAGAGGAAGAGCCAGTCCAGGAGCAGGCTGCCTCCTTTGCTCTCGATGGGCAGCCATACAGAGCACTGATGCAATGCAGGGAGCACAACCATCGCCTGGGTAGTGCTGGAGGGGTCGCATAGAGCCATAAAAGAAGGATATTGAGGGTTATACTTCATCGATTTAAAAGACCCTGGAAACGTGAGTAGGCAAACCACAGACTGGGACAACATGTGTGGCACACAGTTTTGACATCCAACATGTAGAGCACACATTGTAACCATAGAAACAAGGGTAAAAGATGTGTTTTCTCTGGAAAGGTGGGTGTATGAGGAAGCCAAGAAAGGATAAGAACAGCATGACAATATCTGCCACTGGGGACCTGTGACAGAAAGTCCTGTTTCAGGAGATATGTGTAACTGCCCTTGGACAGCTGCCCCTAGGAATGTGTCCTCTAGGCTACAGGTATCCCGTAGTTTTACCCAGAATGGCTAGATCCTGGAGACCTCCATGTGTCAATCTTTTAGGAACCATGGATTTATTATGACAGAGCAAAGTAACACACAAGGGAAGGTAGCTGTGTGGTTACCACCCAAATCTACAGTCACAGCCAGGCAGACAGGGAGCTCCTGGAACATGGGTTTCTTCAGGGGACTTCCCTGGTCAGGCAGGACCATTGAGCTGTACTGTGGTGGCCTTGTCATGGGTAGGACATAAAACTGACCAGAAAGGAAGCAGAGAAATCATTGTGGGGATGGAAATGCCCACATCCTGTCAGACTTCCAGATTCCTGACAGCCACCTGTGTCAGAAGTCACACACGTATAGTGTGTACATCTGGTCCATGTAAACCATAGCAAGCCTTCTGTCAGAGCATGTGACAAGCCTGCTCATACACTGCTTCAAGATGCAGGCTTGCATCGAGATTCAGCTGCATGCCTTGCAATGGTGAGTGAGTCTGTAACACTGTGTGTCCAGAGAACAGGAAAGGGGGTTGTGGCAGCCATTGGTGGACTTGGGTAGGACTCAAGAGAATGAATGAAGTAGCCTGGCAGGCATTGCCTTGAGAGTTGCCATGACTCTTGCCCACTAGCAGCATCTAAGAAGCCTCATGCCACATAGGACTTAGGGCCATAGGGAACCTTTCAGAGCCAAGACAACTCAGCAAAGAGCAGAAGTGGCCAAAGAAGACCTAGGCAGTGAGTGAGAGGGGAAGTGATCAAGTGACTCTGAGAACTGAGTGGAAGATACATTCTGGGAGGAAAGATCCAGCTGATAAGTTTGGCCATAGAGCAGCTCCCTCTGGAGAGGCAAGAGATGGCCCCCGGGCTGCCTGCAATGTGTCCAGAATGTTCTAAACCTTGCCCAGCCTATCCAAGAGCTTACTCAGCAGCTGCCACAAAAAGCCAACAGGTCTCAGGAGTGGACAGCAGTCATGGAGACACCCAAAAGCACCTGGTCAGCTCTGGGAGATGGCCATCCCCTCCGAGACAGAGGATACAGCACGGGGCCTGTAGCTGGGATACGTGGAATGCCTGCAGATGATGCTGATGGGCTGAGGTGGAGCCAGATGTGCAGCACATAGAGAAACCCTGAGAGGTTTCCTTGTGGGACAGTTTTCATGGGGAAGGAGATCTGTTTCTGCTCATGTCCACTTCAGAGCAGGGCCACTCGGCCCGCAGCCCCAGGTTGTAAGGAGGTGGGGTCTCCAAGACTGCTGCAAAGCCAGATCTCCATTAGCCAGGAGGCTAGCCGTGTTTACGTCACAGCCCAGTGACTGTTCTGAACGGGATGAGCCAGGATAATTTTAAAAGCAGTTTCCATGTTAGCGTGCACCGCCCCCCAGGATGCTTCAGGAGATGATGCTCAGGCCACGGAAGTGTGGGCTCGTGGGTGGCTCTGAACAGTTAGCAAGCAGGGTGGAGACATCGGTAGCAGGGAAGAGCAGTGCTAAGGAACTAAGACAAAAACAGGCTTTGAAGTTGCCGGGCTCTTTTCTTGGAGTTGGAGTGCCGCTGGTAAAATCACATTAAATATAATGAAATAAATGCTGGAATGCAGAGTGCCTGTGAAGACAACGGAACGGATGTCCCTGCCATTTCCCTCGTCCTGGGCATCCTAACTCAGAAATGAGAGCAATCATTCTAATTGGCTTTATTGCATTAGCGTGGGCAGAGCTAGAGAAAGGGGGCTTTCTTCCTGCCTGCCCATCAGCCCCCAGGACACTCAGAAGGGCTGACCTCTGACTCTGCTCAGAGACATCGCAGGAATCTTTGGACTTCGTGTCTGCTGTGTCATGACCTTTGATCCCCAATTGCAAGCCTCTCATATAACTGTCCCAGGCTGGCCCCTGGCAGCCTCTTCGGGTCCCCATTCAACAGCTGTTTGTCTCACACAGCCCATGACCCTCAGAGGCTTAAAGAAAGCATCACAGCCCAGCACAGCCGAGGGCTTTTCAGAACCCTCTCATCCGTTCTCAGTAGCCCATCAAAGGTTATTATGCATAGGTGCTGAGGTCCTATTCAAGGGGCATAGCGCAAAAGCTCTGCTTATCTCTCTCCGCAAGTGCCTTTGTTGCATCGAGCTGTGTCCTCCATGCACATGTGTGCAAACCACGTGGATGCAGGTGGCGGGATACCATTGCATCACATTGCTTGACAAGGAGACAGTGAATCAGACCTGTCCAGAGCCATCGGGGGAAACTAGTGAATCTGTGGAGATTAGTAGCTAAGAGAGGCCCGGAGCTTCTAGAAGGGAAACCGATGTTTTTACGAAGAGGCAGATTGTTCTAAGTATTTATGCAGCATCTACAAGCTGTCATAGAAATTGTTGCTGTTTTCACACACATCTCCCAGTTAACCTCTTAGGCTAGGAGTCATTTTGAAGCATGTAGTAGTAGTATTTTGGTAAAACCATACTGTAAGACCTTGAGTATCCAGGGCTTGGTGGACTCTGGCTCCAGCCTGAGCTAGCCATGCCAGGGCAGTTCTAGTCATATGGACAGAAGGTGCCTCTGTCATTTTGAACTAGATCTTAGCTGAAGGTTCTCAAAATGTAAAACCCCAGACTCTGCCTAGCTCTGTGCTACCCTGAGCTTTGCTAAACCGAAGCTTTTAGCACACCTGTCTCCACCATCTAGGGACTATGCTGGGCCCATCTGCCATACCCGTTCCCACACACACGCGAACAGGCAACCTGTTAGAACGTGGCTGTTTACTTGGAGGCTGCATTTTCTCAGTTCTTGGGCGAACAGATGGACCTTCCCTAATGCTTGCGGGAGTTGCTTTCCAGCCTGCAAGTGCCGGGTGGTCATCATGCCCCAGGTCCCTCTGACTCCAAATCATCCCAGGGCACACTGAGCAGTGTTTGCAAATAAAAAGCTTTATCCTCAAAGTACAGAGCCCAGGGCCCCTTCATTAGAGTTTCCCACACCAGCCATACTCTCAGTGCCACAGAAGGCTTCTCACACTAAGCTTGTTCTTCAGGGCAATGCCGGTCTCTTTGTAGCAGCACTTCATGTGTTGGTAGCACTGAGCCAGGAGAGGGCTGCAGCCTGGAGCTCATTCAATAACACACTGTGTCCGCGAGTGCCACTGGCCCACTCCACAAGGACTGGGGACTGTGGGCTGTGCCCTCTGCTTGGAAACAAGTGGGCCTTGGGAAAGAGTAGAGCCTGTACTTACATCACACAAGACGGGCTTACGATTGGATGGGCAGCAGTCGCTCAACACTAATGGATGATGTGTACCCCCGGCAGCTTGCAGAGCTCATGGGCATTCCCATCAGAAATTCAGCTCTGGCAAGAGAGGAGCAGCCTCACCTGATACCCAGATCCCCATTCCTACATATGCCAATATAGCTCTAGACCTCATCAAGCCCTTGAGGGGGTACAAAGGGACCTCAGCCCTTTTCAGGCCACAGGCTTCTTACACCAAGCCAGAGGGATAGGCTTCATGACATGGCTTTTCCAGGATAGTAGTTTCCGTTGCCAATCGGGAGTTTTTAGAAGTAGAATTGCATTCAGGAGCTGCCGGACAGGAGCACATTTGTGCCCACTCACTGTGAGCCCATGGTATCTTCCATCAGCCTGGAACATTCCAGCATCATGGTGTTCTCCTTCCCAGGCTGTAAAGCAAGAGGGTCGTAGGAGACTGAAGGTCACTCGGCTCCCTTTAGGTCTGGCATGCTAAGGCCTGTCTGTGCCATTTTTTTCCCCTAAATTAATTTTGGGCTGTAAAAAGGCTCAAAGAAGGCTTTGTTCCTCTGACACTCTGAAAGAAAGACCCGTGGGAAGTCTGACATCTGCAGCAGGAGCGAGTGGCTGGGAGGAGCTCCAACGCCCTCCGCTCCTGAAGAATGCTTCAGGTTCCTAAGTGTCTCATCTCAGCTCCGAGTTTGAGTGACATTTTAATTATTTTGTTTTTTTCTTTTTTTCCTGGTATGAATCTCCAAAGAGAGCCCCCCTCCCTCTCTCAGGTTCAGAGGGGTACAGAGCACTGTGCAGCTCATGGACGTCAGGGTTAGTCCTGATGGTGCTGTTCACTTCCCTACCCAGTGGGCGTGTTTTGTCAGCAGCCAGTGGTTCCACTTGATGGACACACAGAGCAGAACTTTGCAGAGCTGGGAGCGTTCAGGCACTGGACCGGCAGACCTACCCAGCAGAACAATATTCAGGTGACCATGGCTGTATAGGGCAGGAATTCCACTAGACGCCATCCCCGGGGCTTACAGTCTAAGTGTTTTTGTTTCCCAAGAGGTAACTTGGTTGTCTGAGTAACACATCCTTGAGTCTTTAAATAGAGTGCTCTTGGAAGGCAGAGCACAGTTCAACTCCCTGCGGTGCTCACAACTCCCCTGTGGCATCAGGATTGCTGGGAGCCCTGTGGGGCCTGTGACACCCTGGAGACGTTGCTTCTGAGAGAGAGTGCTCCCTCTAAAACCAGCCTTCACAAGCAGGTACCCATTAGGTAGTGTCACATGTGTCACATGTGACCTTGGTGTGAGTACTCACATGTTCCCATAGGCGCTGGCTAAGTTCATGTAGCCCCAGCGCCCTGGTGATCCCTTGGCCCTGTGTCCTGGATGTCAGTGGCTACATTTGAACACTATTCTTACAGGGGTTCAGGATGGCATCTGTGTCTGTTCACAGCCCCCTTGTATCTTTCATATCAGATCTACTGCTTAGCCTGTCTCCTGGGCTCCCTCTGTGAGCGTGTCTGGAGCTAGACACGCCCTACTTCCCACACAAACCCACACTGCCCAGGTTACCTTGCTTGGACAGCCGCAGAAGCCATTGTTGACCCCACAGCAGCCAGAGGACCGAACAGGCAACTTCTGTGCCACCAAGCCCTGTTGAGATCCTCGGTGCCTCATGTCCTAATGCGAGAAGGTCATTTGTGTTGATCTCAGCATGTCTGGGGAGGTGATGTTTCGCCTGATTTCAGTGTGCTGGCTTTTGGTAGAATGGTGGTCAGGAGGCCCAGATGAACCCATTCTTGTGGCCTCCCCATGGATCATGGACTTTCTGAGCAGCCTACTGTGCCATAATCAATACAGCCTGCTGTCTCTAGTGAACCTCACTCTCCACCGATGACCTGGTCTAGGCTCTGTGAGACTTCTGGCTCCCTGTGTTGATCTCCAACTTTCTTCTCTGTTCCAGACACAAGCCCTTAGCAAACCTCCCACCCACACCCCAGCATGGGCAGGCCACTCTCATGTTCCTTCCAGGGCAGTCCCTGACCTCTCCAGGGATACCAGTCTGCCTTAGTTAGGGTTTTGATTTCTGGGGTAAAGCACCGTGACCAAAAGCAATTTGGGGAGGAAAGGGTTTATTTCAGCTTACATGTGAAGATCACAGTCCATCACTAAGGGAAGTCAGAGCACAAACTCAAGCAGGACAGGAACCTGGCCATAGAACTTGGTGCAGAGACTACAGAGGAGTGCTGCTTACTGGCTCACTCTTCAGGACCACCAGCCCAGGGGTGCCACCACCCACAGTGATCTGGGCCTTTCCACATCAATCATCAGCCAAGAACATGTACCACAGGCTTGCCCACAGGCCAATTTGGTGAAGAGATTTTCTCAGTTGTGGTTACCTCTTTCAAAATGATGCTAGCTTGTGTCAAATTGACATAAAACCAGCCAACACACCCTCTCCCCCAGGCTGTGTCTGTCACCCCAATCCCTTGCAAGCTCAAATCCTGATTGCTAGTGAATTGATATGAGCAGGGGCCTCATAGCTCCTGATCTGTGGAGAGCACCATTGTGAATGCTAAGGGCCCTGATGGAAGGATCCCCAGAGAGGCCCTTCACTGTCTGTCCACCCTGTAAGGCTATCCATGGAGGCAGTTGTCTACTGCTCAGAAGTGGATCCTTGCTAGAAACAACCTTGCCAGCCCCTTCACTTTAGATTTCCAGTCCCCAGACTGAGAAATACATTTCTGTTGTTTGTCACTTACCTGTGCCACTTCGTCATAGCTACTTAAGACCCCCTTTGGTCTTCTCAGCATCTCTGATGGATTTGCCTCTTCTCCCTCCTGCACTAGGATGTGGCTTCTTTTATGCCCACCCAGACCTCATGGGCACTCAGTACAGGTCTGCAAGCTTGTGGTAGATTGATAATGGATGACCAGTGAGCAGATCGATGTTGGGTAGGTGGTTGATGGGTGGGTGATTGCGTGAATGGTGTGTGGATGGATGGGGTAGGTGGATGGATGGATGGATGGATGTGATAAATGGATGGATGGATGGATGTGATGGATGGATGTGATGGATGAATGTGATGGATGGATGGATGGATGGATGGATAGATGGATATGATGGATGGATGGATGGACTGGATGGATGGATGTGATGGATGGATGGATGGATGGATGTGGTAGATGGATGTGATGGATGGATAGATATGATGGGTGGATATGATGGATGGACAGATGGATGGTTGGATGGATAAGTGAATGGGTAGGTAGATGGATGGATGATGTTTGACTGATGGGTAATGATGATATGGATAATGGGTGGGTGGATGATAGGTGGTTGGATGACAGATAAGTGAATGGTAAGGGATAAATAGTGGATGATGCACTGGTAGAGGGAGGATAGGTTAGATAGAGGAATGGATAGATGGTTGGTGAATGGTGGTGGAGAATGAGTGGTACATAAGTGTGTAATGGGTGGGTGGATGGGCTGTGTATAAATGTATGGTGGGCAGATGGATGGAGTCAGAGGATTTGTCCTGGGATAGTTGTAGCTACGGGAACCACCACCTCAGAAAGCTGGGTTATTTCCTCTGAGGCTGTCTTCTTACTTTCTCTCTCACTAGTGTGGAAATAATAGACCTTGAAGTTGAATCTCTGCATCTCAAGTTAAGATTTTTGTTCTTTCAGGGATAGTTGTTTCTGATTTACAAGTCAACCACTTGACCGTGGCTTCCTTGAGAGAAGGTGACAGACCCAGTGCTACCTTTAGGCAGTATATGGAGGTGGCTGAGGCAGAGCCATGAAGACCAGCTGCTGGGCGCTACTCCCGCCACTCAGCTGCTCTGCCTAAGGTCTTATCTGACTCAGTGCCTAGTATCCTCAGTACTGGGTACAATCTGCTCACAGGGACCCTGGCATCCTGAGCCTGGGCTTCCCATCAATATGGCTCAGAGGCAAGAGCAGCCGCGTGTATGTGGAAGCATATTTCCATTCCTCACCGAGACTTTTGAACTTTCTGCAGTGCAGCTGACAAGTCCTGGGTCCTTGCTGACCTGGGTGTCCACAGTGTGAGATCTGTACCTTAGGGTTTGGTTCTTTCATTAAAGACACAAGTGCATTATCATAACAGCTCTGTGTTATTTGTTATGTGCAGGTATGTGTACAGGTGCATGACGGGGGGAGAGGGTTCACACATGCATTGATATGGGGTGTTTCCTATCACACTACATTTTTTTTTTTTTTTTTTTTTTTGGAGACACCATCTCTTATTGATCCTGGACCTCATCAATTAGCCTAGCTAGCCAGTGAGCTTCCAGTATCCTCCTGTCTCTGCCACTCAGGGTTAGCATTACCCATTTCACACCCTAATGTTTATACTGTAGGCCCATTTTATTTTCCTGTCTGTATGTGTGTGCCCACGTTCGTGTGCGTGTGTGTGCACATGTATGCAGGTACATATGTGTGTGAGATTGCACAAACATTCATGCATGTAGAGGTCATAGGACAACCATGAGTGTCATCCTAGGGAATGCTACCTACCTCCTTTGAAACAGGATCCCTCATTGGCTTAAAGCTCACCAAGTAGGTTAGAGCAGCTGGCCAGCATGTGTCTGTCTCTAGCTCCAGCACTGGGATTATACATGCGCACCACCATTGGCCAACTCTTTTTTTTTATGTGAAAATCTTTATTGGATATTTTATTTACATTTCAGATGCCATCCCCTTTCCCCATTTCTTCTCCCTAGAAAACCCCTATCCCACCCCCACTTCTCCTTTTTGCTTTTATACTATTTTTTAATGTTAATCAAAGGCTTTATAAGTTTGGTAATGCTCAATATCAATCAAAACTGTAACCCAATACCCAAACTAGATATATCAACTATCTTTGACTGGTGGGGACATGCAAACATCCACCTCCATGTCCCCCACCTCTTGTCACCTAGCTCCTCCTCTCCTTCTCCTCCTCTCCTTACTCCTTATCTTCCTCTCCTTACTCCTCCCACCTTAGCTCCTCCTACATACCACTGGTCCTGTTAAAATAAAACTTTTCTCTTAGAATACAATTAGAGCATAACTATACCAATTTGTATCAGTACGGTACAAGATAGACCTAATACCCAGTCCATCATTTTGTTGACTAAACAGAACCTCTGTCGTCCCTCCTAACTAAAAGACTTAATTCTGAACCTGGCTTTTTTTTCTTGGCTTTAGAATGAATGTCAGCTGAAAATCATCCTCTCAAACCTTTTCTCTCAAAGTAAATAGCCGGGATTGGCTATGAGACTATAAATCTTCAACCCCGTCAGAAATCCAGAATGACTGAGTTAACTGAAATTATGGGAAGCACAAAGCATAGCTTCTAAAACTTAGCCAAATTATAGAGACCACTGAGCACCTGGACAGTTCCTATACTACAAAACGTTGGAGCATTTGATCTTCAGCCTTCTGGCCCAGGATCATCTGACAGACCAAGTGATGCAGAATTATTAAGGGCTGATTACTCTGTCTTGGCAGATATAATCAGTCAACTATTCTGCAAGTGTGTCCTTTTCTGGACAGTGATTTGTCTGTAGATGAAAAGAGGCAATTCTTGCCTAGTGGCTGTCTCACCACAACTGAAGGAACTCCAAAGATGTTCCATTTCTTCTTAGAATCCAAGACAGGAAGCTGTCAGGAGGAGACAAGTCTCTAGTCAAAATGGACATTAATACAGAAATGTTTGTAACGTCAATTCTGTGGACTTCTGACATTTTGAAAACCAACTATCCATGTAAGACAATCTGGACTATTGTTTGTTAACTCCTCTCAGCTAAATAAAATATAGAAAACACCCTAACAATTAACTCAAAGCCATGAATTTGCTATAGGCCCTTAACTCACAGTCTAACCATCTCAAATCAGTTTAAAAAGTTAAAAAAGGACTGGGTCTAAGCCTTTTATTTCTAAATGTGTTATATAGGCACAATGCCTATGAGAGTAACAATATTAATCTCACTTTATATCAATAAGAAGCTCATACCAATGAAAACCTTAAATTAGAAATCAAAGTAAATTTTGTACCATTTAAGAAATTATAACTTCATCTTAATAACAATTATACAAATTTCTATGAATAGGTTATGGCTATGCAATAAATCCTAGCTAATCCTCCCTGTTCTAACAAAACCACTACTTTTCCCTAGAAAGACAGCCCAGTATTAATCACCTCAGTCCCCAAGCCCAGAGAATAGGGGCACCGACTCTTCATTAACTTCTTCAAGCTAATTATGGGCGTTAAGATATTAGAAGAGGGGCAGGGGGAAGAGTAAATTGATAAGCCTCTGATGCTGTGTCTTCACTGCATCCAGCTGCAATTCCAGGACATCAGAGGTTTGAGCAGGTCTGCTAAGCTCAGTTGATGAGTAGATACACCGAGGCTGTGTATTCTGTAATATACAATTCTCAAAACAAATTTTAGTATCAAGATAATTTTTTGTTTGAATTCTGGGATGTAGTCTTCTGGTGGCCTGCCTCTGTCATGTCTAATCCATATAATTCTGGGAGTTTCTATGAGGGTGTGCTCCCACCATCCTCCCATTTTCACCTCCCTGCTCTCAAATTCTCCAACACTAGGGAATCCAAACTTTCAGGCACCAGGGCCCTCTACTTCCACTGATGCCTAACCCCTTACCCCACCCCCCTCCTCCAATTACTATGAGGGTGTGCTCCCACCATCCTCTCATTTCCACCTCCCTGTTCTTGAAATTCCCCAACACTAGGGAATCCAAACTTTCAGGTATCAAGGTTGTCCACTTCCACTGATGCCTGGCAAGGCCTCCCTCAACTACCTATACAGGTGGAGCCATGAGTGCCTCCCTTTGTGTTCTCGGGCTGGAGATTTTAGAATGGCTACTCCGGCTTGTTTCTTAGGACCATTTGCTTGAAAACGTGTTTTCCAGCCTTTTACTCTAAGGTAGAGTCTGTCTTTGTCACTAAGGTGGGTTACCTGTATGCAGCAAAATGCTGGTCCCTGTTTATGTATCCAGTCCATTAGCCTATGTCTTTTAATTGGGGAATTGAGTCCATTGATGTTAAGAGATGTTAAGGAACAGTGATTGTTAAGGAACAAAAAACAAATATTTTTGTTATTAGAGGTGAAATTATCTTTGTGTGGCTATCTTCTTTTGGATTTGTTGGAAGAGGATTACTTTTTTTGCTCTTTCTAGGGTATAATTTCTCTCCTTGTATTGAAGCTTTCCTGATATTATCCTTTGTAATGCTGGGTTTGTGGAAAGATATTATGTAAATTTGGTTTTGTCGTGGAATATCTTGGTTTCTCTATCTATGGTAATTGAGAGTTTTGCTGGGTATAGTAGCCTGGGCTGGCATTTGTGATCTCTTAGGGTCTGTATGACATCTGTCCAGCATCTTCTAACTTTTATAGTATCTGGTGAGAAGTCTGGTGTAATTCTAATAGGTCTGCCTTTATATGTTACTTGGCCTTTTTCCCTTACTGCATTTAATATTCTTTCTTTGTTTTGTGCACTTGGTGTTTTGATTATTATGTGACGGGAGGTATTTCTTTTCTGGTCTAGTCTATTTGGCATTCTATAGGCTTCTTGTGTGTTTATGGGCATCTTGTTCTTTAGATTAGGGAAGTTTTCTTCTATAATTTTGCTGAAGATATTTATTGGCCCTTTAAGTTGGGAATCTTCACTCTCTTCTATACCTATTATCCTTAGGTTTAGTTTTCTCCTTGTGTCCTGGATTTCCTGGATGTTTTGTGTTAAGAACTTTTTGCATTTTGCGTTTTCTTTGACAGTTGTGTCAATATTTTCTATGGTATCTTCTGCACCTGAGATTCTCTCTTCTATCTCTTGTATTCTGTTGGTGATGCTTGTGTCTATGACTTCTGATTTTTTTCCTAGGTTTTCTTTCTCCAGGGTAGTCTCCCTTTGTGATTTCTTTATTGTTTTTACTTCCATTTTTATGTCCTGGATGGTTTTGTTCAATTCCTTCACCTGTTTGGTTGTGTTCTCTTGTAATTCTTTAAGGGATTTTTGTGTTTCCATTTTAAGGGCTTCTACCTGTCTACCTGTGTTCTCCTTAAATTCCTTGAGAGTGTTATTTATGTCCTTCTTAAAGTCCTCTATCATCATCATTAGAAGTGATTTTAAATATGAATCTTGCTTTCCTAGTACTATGGGGAATTCAGGACTTTCTGGTGTGGGAGAACTAGGTTCTAATGATGTCAAGTACCCTGGGTTGCTGATGCTTATGTTCTTGCTCTTGCCTTTTGCCATCTGGATCTCCTTAGTGCTACCTGCCCTGTCTTTGACTGGAGCCTATCTTTCCTATTATCTTGGTTTTATCAGAATTGTGTGGGGTGGGTGTTGCTACTGGGGTAAGAGCTGAGGCTCAAAATCTGATCAGGCCAGGAGTGACTTCCTGGGTCCTTGTGGGTCCCAGTTACTCCCTGTTTGGGGCAAGGGTTGCTGTCTGCTTACCTAAGATAATGCCAGGGTTGGAGCACCTGGGAGCCCCGCTTCTTCTGGATTCTTAGAGATTGGGGGCAGAGCTGCAGCCCGGGATCTGCTCAGTTCCTGGGCCCAGACCAGAACGCCATTGGCCAACTCTTTATGTGGATTCTGAACATTGAACTCAAGCCCTCGTGCTTGTCTAGCAAGCACTTTATTAAGTGAGATGTCCATGCGTGCAGCTTAGTGATTGCCTAAAATGGGCGAGGCCCTGGGTTCCATCCCCAGCATACCTCCCAAAGGACACAGACGCACTGACTGTATAGAGGGTGCCATTCCTGCTGTGAGCATAAGGGCTTTTAGTCCTCAGAAGGAGCCTATGCACGGTTATCACAAGCTGTTTGGGTTTTACCTCCTGGAATACTTCCCACAAGAAATAGGCCCCTCCCTTATTATTTGAAACACAACAGCCTGGCCTTTGGGGATGGATCACTTCTCATTCCTAGAAGTAAATCCTGTGTGAGGTCCTTGTATCTTAAACTGCCAGCCCATGACTGATGCTGTCCTCTCTCTTGCCTCTGCAGGGCCTCATCAAGGTTCGTGGGGACAAGTGCTGGCTGGATCTGACCTGCATGGACTTCCACTATGAGGTGAGCACAGACCTGGCTGTGGCTGAAGTATCTGTCTCACTGGTGTCAGAGGTCCCTCCATTCCTCCTTTCTCTGGGGCAGAATCAGGGGCAGGTCACCAGATGACTTATAGAGCATCTCCCTACTGCTAGGCCAGTTCCTCTAGTTCCCTGGTTCCTGCTAGGCCAGAGTAGGCCCCCTCCTGGGAGCTGCAGCCCTGGCTGTCTCTCTCTCTTGCAGGGTCATTATGAGGCTACTCCGCACCTCCTGCTGTGATTGTACTCCCAAAGACAGTTGTCTTAGGCACCAGGGCAGTGCGGACCCTTGGCCCAAGTCTCCACTCCTCAAAACAAGCCTGCCTTTGCCAGATGCTCATGAGCTTGTACCAGGGATGAGGGCAGGGACAACTTCATCCTGCAAATTAATCCAAAGGCATGTGACATCGTGGTGATGTCCTTTTGCCCAACACCCCAAGCCAGTGGAGCTACAAGACCTATGCGTATCTCATGCTCCCTCCCTCTCCCTGCCCAGCTCACACTGCCCACTGCTGGAGAAGAGGAGTCAGTCACTGCCTTTCTCCACTGAGAGCTGTGGGTAGCAGGCTCAACCTTTGTCACATTTTATGGGGAGTTCTAGGCACTTACATCCTCTAGCCACTGAAGACACTAACCCAAGCAGCTCAGCTCTTGTGTTCTCATTGCTGTCAGTCAGTGGAGGGATGCACTGTCTGCTGTGGTTAGCCAGGATGTCTAGACTTCACTTTTTAAAGTCTTAAGAGTCCCCATCATCCTCATCTATCCCAAACATCCTGTCTCTACTTGACTAGGGACCCCCACAAGTCTCCTCTTTCCTATGGTGGGGTTTCCAACTTGCACTGACAGGAGACCAGCCATTAGAATGAGTATCTGGCTATTTACACATATAGGCCACGACACAGAAGACAGGGCTCAGAGACCTAGACAGTGAAGCCTGAGCTGCCCCTGTCCCTCAGGCAGCAGCATCTTCCTAAGATGGCCCCACACCCATGCAGCATGGTGGGTGTCAGCACTATGGACACAGTCCACCTGAAGATTACCACTGGCAAGTCCAGGAACTACCTGGATGCAGAGTCCATGGAACCGAGGGACCAATGTCTCCTTGATGCAAAGCCATGTGAGGCCTGTTGTGCAGGACAGCCACACACTGGAGCCTGTGCTTGTATCCACACATCCTTCACCTCACATTTCACTGTAAGCCCAGGCCCACTCAAGAGCTCTGAGGCATCACACAATCCCTGTCCCCTACCCCAGGGCCTGGCCAAGCACATGTGAGGCAGGGATCACATTCCATCCGTGGAAGCCCATGGCCACTGCTGTACTCTGACCCAGTAGGGAAGGTCAACTGTGAAGGTTCCTAAGCCTGTTGGCCAGGTGGATGAAGGCAGTCCCTTCATTTTATGGGTCAGGTTGACACTATGCTGGTTTTCTGTTCAAGTATGGTCAGAGGACAGGATATGCCACTAGTCAGCCTAGAGGTGATGGAAATTACCCAAAATCCAGCTCTTCCTGGTTAAAGATTGGCCTAGGCATGTCACAGTGCGCTTAAAGAGAGTGCCTATTCAGGTTCCAGCATCAAGGAAGGGGCAGCTGGCACCCAGGCCAGAGCTGGGCATGGCTGGCCTTGGAACAGAGCCAGACTCAACTGACCTGGGCTGGGATGGGAAAGGGTAGTGGGGAGAAGGCTCTCAGCACAGGATGGAGTGCTCTCTCCTCAGTGAGCTACCACACAGTACCCTGTCTCAAAGCTGTGTTTCCTCAGGCTCCACACTTGGCATACAGCTGAACAGAAGGCCAGCTTTCTGATCAGATCTTACATCATTTGTGCTGACTGTCTGGGTGGGTATCTGCACCTATGGTTTTGGTGACACAGGTCATAGGCAGCAGTACAGACTGGAGCGGGAAGCCCTGGTCGGCTTCAACCTCCATCTCAGCCCTCCAGGGGCATGGTCAGGCAGAGAGGCCGCAGCTGTGTCTGTGAGGCAGGCCGATGCCAGGCCAGGCCTTGTGGAATCAATGATCTGGATGGGTTAAACTGTGGCCCCTGAGCTCTGAGAGAACATAGTTCTGACCTAACAGCATCCAGAGACACAGGTGTCCCAGGTGATCCACACCGTCTGTCCAGTTTGGCTATAAGCTGGGCTTCCCATAGCCATAGTCAGTCAAATGACACAGACCAGAACTCAGTGGACATTGTGTTGAGATTCTATTTTTTGTGAAGTATACATTTCACAATAGGCCAAAGATAGATATATGGTCTCTCTGGCTCCCGGACATTAGTCCTGAAGCCTAAGCATCCTGGTCTGAGTTGTAGAGATTCACTGTATGGGCATGGTTAAAGAGCGTCCTGTTGGAATTGGTGACCATGGCCAGTTTTAGCATTGGCCCTGGAGTCTGGTAAGCAGAATGCTCATGCCAGGCATCTCTGACCAACCTCACCCTGGGAGTAGCATCCTCAGCATGGACTTACTGTGGAAAACAGACTATGCCCTCCCCCTCAGTGCCACCCTACCAGGAGCTGTGTGCCCAGAGTTTGGACAAAGGCCAGATATAGATCCTCCTTGGCTATTGGCTGTTGGAAGCATAGTATTACAACCAACCATCCATGTAGCACAGCACCTCCCTGAGTGTCACAGCTGACCCTGTGCCGTAGTTCACAACATGGGAGAGGATCATGCATGACCAGCCCAGGAAACTCCCAGGGGATGGTTTCTCCTGAGCATCTGTCACTTGTACACCGTAGTAAGGTTGAAAGGCCCTGAAGCTGATGCTCTTCACGCTCCTTCCATATCATGATGTCCTAGCTCCAAGCCCAGCCCACCAGCAGCTACACCACCCATGAGATTCTCCACATGGACTTCTGCTCGCTATCAGACACTGGTCCCTGGAGGCGGGCGTACATACCATGTGACCTCACAGGTCCTGTACTCTGTGGCCTGGAAGAGACGGGTGGGTTCCTGAGCCCTGCTGCTTACTGCAGTGCTCTCCTCAAGCGTGGCTCACGTGACCGCTGATCACCATTTCGCAGGCCGGGTGCTCAGCCCCGTGTTGATGTCATACAGCCACCTGAGCAGCCTCCCCCAGCATGTTCTCTGCTGGACCACGCCCACAGCGTGACAGTCACAGTCCACTGTGCGCAGCATCCAGAGTGCCATGAGATGCCATGGCCTGTAGCACTCTCTGATGGAGACGAATAGAGATCACCCATGGCAACTGTGTGCAGCACTCAGGTGTCTGGAGTGTACAGTGTCCATGGAGCAGTGGGGAGTACGGTGATGTTTGTGTACTTGCCTCTGACCAGTGAATGGATCCAAACCCTCAGCAGCAGGTGCTTTCATTCCTCACGTTTAGACCTTGACACCTCCTGGTGTCGGATTTGTCACTTGTAGGGAAAGCTTCATTCTTTAGCTAAGTCTTAGCAAGGATGGATGCCTTTTGGTTCACTGAGCTGTTAGATGTTCTGTAGCCTGAGAACCCAGTCACCACAGAGGACTGTACCCACCTGCCTCTCTCTCACCCTCTCTCCTTCCCTTATGCCCTCTCTCCCTTTTTTTCTCCTTCCTGTCCCCTCCCTTTCTTTCTTCCTCTCCTTTCTTCTCATTCTCCCTCTTTGCCTTTATGTCTCTCCCTCTCTCTGTCTTTGCCTCCCTCCCTCCTTCTCTAATCCGCCCCCTCCCCTTTCCATGCCTTGCTCAGGGCAACATGAATGAGGTAATAGAAGTTTGCACTGTTGCTTTGCGGAGCTGACCTTTAATCCAGGGAAATAAATCACTTTCAGCTCCTATTATTGGTGAAGCCCCGCAGCCTCGGCGTGCACAAAAGAAGCCTTTGTGTGGCATTACTTGTTTTTAAGTTAGAGTGTCAAGCCCATGGTAGGAGCAGCTGATGTCACCTCCACCATGGTCAGCACAACACTGGTGCCATGATTATGCCCTGGAACTGGCAGGCTCAGCATACATATCCCATGGGTATGTGGACACACATCCCTCGTGTCTACATACGTGGCATGCATGTATTCGTACACTATGTATATGTACACTAGGGCAGTAGGCCTGGTGCAGGTGGTGGACAGCCTGCGGACCTGAGGGCCTGAGAACCTGGGCTCTGCAGCTCTCTTCTGCCCCTCCCCTCTCTAACTAGGAATGTGGTCTGTGCCCACAGGCAGCTTTGTTTAGCATTTATGTAGTCATTCCTCTGTCTCCTCGGTGTAGGAGGTTTCATTTCCTGTGTAGGTTTCCTATCTCTAAAGATGGGAACAATGTCCCCAGGTTGCAGCAAGGATAGCACTAACTCCCAAGGGTGCCAAGCACTTGGGGGTGGGCATGTGTCTCAGATGCTCCCCACACACACTGGGAGCTGGGGCAGCCCAGCCTGAAGACGCCATCTGCCAGTCCCTCAGCAGGCATTGGGAGGGATGTGCTGCCGTGGGAAGGAGGGACCTGAGGGTGCTACCTCTCACACAGAATACTCTTCACTGTCCACACACCTACCTCTACAGCCCTGGCTTCCAGGCAGCCTACTGGTCAGGAGGAACTGAGAAATGAAAAAAGAAAAGCCTTGTGGGCACTCCATCAGATGAGGCTGGCCTGTGTGTGATCTCGGGACACAGGTCAACTGGGCTGTTTCGTCCCATGTTGAATCTGTTTCCTCTTAATCTAAACAGTGGTTGGGGGTAGGGTGGGGCAAGTGATCTCTGCCCTGGCCAATATGTCCCTTCAGGGACCTCTGTCATCTTGTCATCTCTCTTGGTCTTTCAGTGCAAGGTGTTCTCAAAGACTCTGGGAAGTCAGTTGCCAATATGATTTTCAGGGTCCTGGCCACATAGAGCCTCCTGTACCTGGCAAAGCCTTGTGGGCACATGAAGGCCCAAGTCTTCGATCCCACGCTTTTAAACAAACTCCCATTTCCAAGAGTTCAGAAAGCACCATGCCGAGATACTCATGCCACAGAGCATTTCAGATGCCTGAGTTACAGGACTTATAACCCAGTGGGTAAAGGTGCTTGTCACCAAGTCTGACGGTTGGAGTTCAATCCCCAGAACCCACATGTTAGAGAGAACAGATCCCCCCCCCCCCACCTCTGCTTGTCCTCCGATCTCCATATGCACTATGGCTTTTGCTCATGCACACACAATAAATAAATAGATGTAAAGTGTTTTGAATGGTGGCATCAGAACTACTGCTTCAGTCATGACAGACGTCGGGAGGGGCTGTTATCTGAACACATGTCAGGTCACATGCATGTTTGAGAGGATACATTCAATTCTGTTGCTGGAGATTTTGGGGGTGGGGGTGGTTCATGGCCTCTCTCTGTCTCATTCTTTCACCTCAGAACAATGGATAGCAGCCCTCATAGAAAGTCGGGCTCGGTGGGACTGTATGTCCAGTCCCCAAGACCTACAGGAACACCCACCAGGCTCCCATCCGAAGAGCTCAGCCTCTTGGCCACAGGCCTAGGCCCCCATGAAATTGTGGAGTCTGGCTGTCTGTAGAGTGGGTCCACTGGCGAGAGGTTCCTGTTCTGCTGGGAGGTTGGAATCTGAACTCTCAGTTCCTCTACTTGACACATCGTCTGGGTACCAGTTCAGTGTGTTTTCCCCTGCTGGTCAGCACTAGAATCTTTCCCTTGCCAAACTACAAGGAGTGGTATCCATGATTGGATGGACACCTGAGCAAGAGAGGCCACTTACCTCATGGGCCAGAATGTATACACACACACACACACACACACACACACACACACACACACGGTGCAAGACCCCATGCCTGTAGCTCTTGCAAGTGCAAATCCCCTGTGGTTGCTCCTGGAGCTACCATATGTGAGAGGCGCTGAATAAAATGGCATGAGTCCCTGTCCGACCATCTTGGCATAGCCTCAGGCACAGAGCATGGCGGAGACACTTGCCTCTCAGCCTCACCAGCTGCTGCTCCTGCTTCTCTTTGTCCTCACCCAAGGCCCAGGAAAGCCTCGTAGTTGGGGTTGGTGATTGCAAGCCAGCACCCTATGGCCTGGATGCCTCCTAGGTTCTATGAGTAGCCGCATGGGCATCAAGCTGATTATTCTCCTGGGATAGAACCTTACAGACCAAAGCTTCTGGCTTGCGGCATCCCACATCATATGTGAGGCTCCTTCCTGGGCACTGAGGAGGCTTGGATCCCAACGCTATAAGAACTCTTTCTCTTTTTTTTGTTTTGTTTTTGAGACAGGGTCTCTCTATGTAGCCCTGGCTGTCCCTATGTAGACCGGACTCGCTTCAAACTCAGAGATATACCTGCCTCTGTCTTTCCCATGCTGGGATTAAAGGTGTGTGTTGCCATGCCTGGCAAGAACTCACTAGCTCTTTAATACATGGCTGGCCTGGCCCAGCAGGGTCTCATGATCCAATAAAGACCAGTATCCCTCATCCATCCCTTGGAGCTCAGACAGACAGACACACACACACGTGTGAGCCCATGGCTGGAGCTGCTCCCAGAAACACAACACCATGAAGTGCAGTACCACCTTTCCCTCCTGCACCCAGAACCCACCCAGTGTGAGCCTCCAGCCAGCAGATCTTGCTTCTGATTGCAACTGGGAGACACACACTACCAGCTGTCTTGGGCTGTAATTGGACAAGGGTCACTGAGGGCCCTGCAATTTAGGAGCCCACTGATCTGGGACTAATTTGTACCAAGGTTGAATGTTCCCCCGGGAAAGCTGTAAATGTTAGCTTTGTAGAAGCTGTGGTTGTTGTGTCCAGCGGCCTGGTTGCCGTGGCTTAATGTGCTTGCCCACTGGCAACTTCTTTGATTTGTAGGAAGAGATTGTCTTATATGTGTTCTGGGCCTGAGCAGGTCAAGCCCCCAGGCACACCATGGCCAGAGTCAGACCTATGCCTCATGTCACTAGGAAGGATCAGCATCAGGCCCAGGCCCAGGGGTGGTGGTCTTGAATCTCCAGGTCAGCTCCTATGATGATTTCCAGCCTTCTCATCAGAGGCAAGACAAGCAGGTAGAAGGTCTTGAGGCCATTGCTGTCATAGTAGAGGTGAGAGCAGAAACGCCCAGACTGCCCCTCTGACTCTGTGACCCTGTGCTTAGTTTGGTGACACACTATCCCAGGTGTCTCTGGGAATTAGGTGACATAATACACACTGGAACGTGAAGCCAAGCTTGGAGTATGTAATTCCATTTCAAAATATGTGAGAACTTCCCAGATACCTTTCTCTTACTGGTGTCTCATGTAACTCCTTTACTGTCAGAGGGGATGCTTTGCACGCCTCGAGTGTCTTAAAACTTGCTTTTCAAAAATCCATTTTGAAATGGATTCTTATCGAGCACCGGAGAGTCCATGCAGTGTGCGAGTCAACAAGGTTGGCGTGGGTTGATAGTGCTTCCCAAATCTTCTGCACTCCTCCTTACTCACTGTCTATGCAGAGAGAGAGAGATTGAACTCTCCAGTTAAAACTGGGTGCAAACACTCATTTGTAGTTCTGTCCCTTTTGCTTATATTTGGAGCTGTGTTGGGGTAAATGTCTGTGCTGCTGTACCATAAGGCGGCCCCTGCACTGCTGCTCCCTCCCTCGCTCTCTGCTCGCCGTGCTCTAGCTTGCTTGTGACAAGTGCCTTTGCAGAGGCTCTTCATCCTTACCCCTTAGCCTGAATATGTCCTCACATTCAGAGTCACTTCTTGTGGGCAGCGTGTTGCTGGGTCTAATTTACCTACCCAGTCTGGCGGATGGAGTCGGCCACTTGCTCCAGCTGTGCTCTCTGGGACAGACATGTCTCCGTCTTTCATCTCGGTGTCTGTTTTCTCTTCCCATCTCTTTTCATATTTTTTTCTGTCTTTTTGTGGATTCATTGATTATTTTTGTAGCTTTTCTTTTCTCCCCTTTTACTAGCTGTAACTGTCTAACTCTTTATTCATTGGGTTGTCTAGTCATTATTTGGCTTGTTAGCTGGAACTTTGTGTCATTTTTTGTTATTTGTTTCTGTGGTCACTTTAGGATTTATACTGTGTACCTGTGTGTGTGTGTGTGTGTGTGTGTGTGTGTGTGTGTGTGTGTGTGTGTGTATGTGTGTGTGTGTGTGTATACCTATGCCTGTGTATGTGCACGTATAAGACATAATCATGACCGCCTTGATTCACCTTCCAGTGATACTAGTTTAACCTTCTGAGGGAGCTTGCCAACAGTATTCCACCAATGCCCGCTGCTATTGTCATACTGATTGCTTTTATACACCGTTGTAAACTATGTTATTTGAAGTTCACATCTTTTAAAGATACCTAAGGGCCAGTGAGATGTCTCAGCGAGTAAAACGCCCCTGCCAAGCCAGCCTACTGACCTGAGTTTAATCCCCCAAACACACAGTGGTAGGAGAAAACTGACTCCAGAAAGTTGTTCTTAACCTTCACATATGCACTGTGGGATGCACACATGTGTGCGTGCGTGTATACACATACACACACACACACACACACACACACACACACTCGCTAAACTAATTTTTAAAGATAGTTAAAGCAGCAAGCAGCCCTGTGCTCCTCGGTACACTTGCAGACTCTGTGTTCAGCTTTCCATCTACCTCGAGGCCTCCTTCACTTTCTCTTGATGCAGCTTGTAGGAGGTGGAATCTCTCAGCATGTTACCTGATACTGTCTATTTCCCCTTCAGTTGAGAGCATTGGGCTGACAGGCTAGCGCCCTACGGATGTTCTGTCTCCTCGCTTGCGTCATTCCCCGGGAGGAATCCTCCTCTGCCTCCAACACATCTTCATTCCGTTTCTTTTCCGTTCACACAAATCTTGACCCGTCTGATTAGGGTGGCTTCATTTTCTTCCTGTTTCTTATGCTTGAGGTCTGCTGAGTTTCTTGTATCTATGAGTGTGTGGGTTTCATCAACATTTGAAACATGTTACGTATGCACCATCTTCTGGGGCTCAGGTTACACGTGTATTACACATGTGTTACACGTGTGTTACACTGCCTAAAGTTGTCCCTCGGGTCACTAGGGCTTTGTTCCCTTTATTTTTTTTTTTTTCTCATTTGCCTTCATCTTGCCTTCCACTGCTGTCTTCATAAACACACGCTTTCCTCTTCAGCAGCTTCTGCAGATGAACCTGCCCAATGCTTCTTTAGTGGTGCAAATGTAAATTCCTTCCGTTACCTTTTGTGTGATTTCTGTATCGCCTTGCAGTTTCCATGGGAATCATTCAGAACATCCTGAAGTGGTTTATACCAGCCTTGCCTCAGGCAAAAGCATGCGAGTGAGCATCTGCTCCCCGGTGCCCTGCCTGCTTCCCCTCAGTTGCTGATGCCTCAGAATTACACCTTTATACGTTTGAATCCAAAGCTTGAGCTGACAACATTTTAAATGTGTTAGTCTCAATTCACATGAAAGCAAAACAGGAGCACAAGCCAAAGCTCCAGTATTGCTAGCTTTTAGACTAATGGCTTTTAAAATGCATGTGCTTCTTGCACAAGCCAAACAGAAGGATCGCAAACCTGCTCCGGTCACATACCCTTTTGAATTTGAAGGGATCGTTCTTTTTCCCACCTCAGGCTTCGAGGGTCCTGGGATGTGATGTTCCAGGTCCTGCGAGGTTCTGTTTTATACTTTGTAAGGCAGGGCCACCCACACATCAAGGGAGGCCAGTGCAGTGTGCCAGGGTCTCCACTTCCTCTCAGAACATCAGTGCTACAGCATGTGGCTGTCCACACAGCAACATGACCTCCACAGCAGAGTGAGCTTCCTCATACGGAAGTGGCCTTTCTTACAGCAGGGAGACCCTTGTTACATGGAAATGACAACCTTCTTCACAGGGTTGTGACCTTCCTCATATGGAGGTAACTTTTCTCATAGTGGAGTGTCCTTCCTTGTGGAGGGACCATTCTTGTGAACCTAGCTTCATAAGGCCATGAGAAATTTCTTGCCTGTGTTCTTTTGGTGAAGACCAGTCCTATGACCAGCTGAGGCGTGAGGAGAGGGGACATGGACTCTCTTCTCGGATGATCCATTGGGTGCACATCTAGTAGGGGATTGTGGTAGCCATCCTCTGTGGTAATCTGTACCACAGAGAAAACCACATTGCCTCCTCTGGCTCACAGTACTTGGGTCATCTGAGTGGCCGTCCTTATGTGAGCACTTCTCCTCCTCCTCACCTCCAGTCACCCTGGGATGTGGGAAGCTGCCAGCAGCCAGACCTTTCACTCCATCCCAAAGTGACCACCATGTTGGCTCTCAGTCGCCACAAGCTAATTACCATGATCCCTAGGCTGCTGGTCTGGTCTGCTCTGCTCCTGGAACATGGTGGCCTTGTTTATGCTGAGGCCTCACTGTCACTGTGAGTCATTCCAGAGAAGAACTTGGCACTGTCATGTCTCAGTGGTAAGCAGTATTCTGGTATAAAAGCGGCGACTCACCCCATAACAACCTGGAGTCTGAGGTTTGGACCTGCCTTGGGCATCCATGCACCACCTTCCTTTGAGCTCCAGGTGGGGCCGGTCCACAGATGGCCAGCGACCGGCCAGGGCTGAGGGCTGTGGCAGGGCAGAGTCTTCAGTGATTGAGTCAACATATGGCACTCATTTACCAACATATGATAAATTATAAAATTTATCATCAGCTGGGCAGTGATGGAAACAGGCTGGTGGATCTCTGAGTTTGAGGCCAGCCTGGTCTACAAAATGAGCTCCAGGACAGCCAGGGCTACACAGAGAGACCTTGTATTGAAAAGAAAAGAAAAGAAAAGAAAAAAGAAAAAAAAAATTGTTCTTAGGATGGCAACAAGGTGCTCCCTTCACGGTCAACCCGAGCATGTGATCTTCTGTCTCTGGGGGAGGAACAGACTTTTCTTTTCTGTTCTGTTCTGTTCCATTCTTGTCAAGGACCAGTTTGAGAACAGCCCAGACCTGTGTCTCCCCAAGATATGCCACCCTCCAGATCCCCAGCTAGGTTTCTCCGCCCTCTGTGTTTCCCTGTTTTTTTCTTCCATAAGATTGTCTCTTTGTAGAGAGTATTTGTAAACTGTGGCCCAAGGTCTGGACTACACGGTGCCTGTCGATACACTTCATCACTGCTGTCTGATGAGCCATGGTGCTGGGCCTCAGCAGGCTGCAGTGTCAGGAGCTCTCGGTGCTCTCTTGTGCTTTATGGGGTGCAATGTTGCCACCCCCACCACAGCCACACTTACCTACCCCGCAGCTTTCACAGAAACAGAAATGAGCTTGTCCCTGCACAATAAGCAAAGAGGCTGGAGCCTCTCTTGTCACCCTAGGGCCTGCACGTGAGGCTTCAGTTCACAGAACAGACACTGCTGGACAGTCAGGCTTGGCCCACTGATCAAGGAAGGCTGTGCTCCCCCAGGATGCCTTCAGCAGAGATGTAGCGTTTGGAAAATCAAGTGACCCTTCTTGCCAAGAAAGCTGGTAGTCACTGCTCACAAACACTGCCTTCTGCGTTATTACTCTCATATTTATCTGGCACAGGAAAGTCCATGGGAGTGGGGTGGAGGCCTTCTCCCTATAGAACCCAGTTTCTAGTCCCTTCCCCAGCAACTGCCTCACTGAGCTTGCATAGACCCCTTGCTGAGCTGAGGTCACTGCCGAGTCTCGGTGTTTCCCTTTTTGTAGTGCATGTACTGCAAGCTGGTGGACATTGTACAGATCTGAAACACAGTGACTTCCCAGGCCCTGTTCCATACCGAGCTGAGGCGATGTCTTCCCCAGTTCTCTCCTTTGCATGTGACATTGTTCACCTTCCCTCAGTCCTCTGCTTCCCCACCATGCTGGGACATCTGGGCGTGTGGAGGGCCCGGAGGCTGTGACACAGTCCACAGATGAAGTGCTGGACCTCTCCATCCATCGACAGCTCCACCACAGATGGCATCTCCAGTTGGGACAGAGTCTTCAAGGCCGGCAGGTGTGGAGTTCAACACTGATTCCCAGAGTCAGTCCAACAGGGGACAGTGACAAGGGCTGCAAATGCAGCCCAGGGTGGTGGCAGCAAGCCAAGAGTATTTTGAGAAGGTTGGGACAGGCAGACAGAAATCTTGCAGTGTCCTCTGTCTCTTGGCACAGGGATGCTGGGACACTATGCTTCAACTAGTTGCTTATTCTGTTGGCAAACAATTAAAAAGGGGGGCGGTGGTGCCCCCCACGGAGGTAAGTGGAGGGTGGCCTGAAGCCGTCTGTCCTGTCCTACTAAGCTGTTTATTTTTCCTGTGATCACATGGATGGTTCAAGTAGCAGGATCCCTGTGTGGGGTGGGGCAGGGCACATGGAGGAGCCCAGGCCTTGAGGGGAGGTGTTCAGCAGGGGCTTCACACCTATGATTGGATGAGTTGACATGTGGGTTCCTTAAGTGCCCCAAAGCCAAGGTGAAATCCCAAGGGGACTGTGCCCAAGAAGCAGCAAAGCTCTATTGTCTGAACCTCATTCCAACCCCTTCTCTGCCTCCTTTACTTCCTGTTCCTGTTTGTTCATGGTCACCACTACTGTGACCCCACTGCTACTGTGACCCCTGCCCCCTGACTCAAATGTCCCCTATGCTCAAGCCCATGTCCTGTGCCACAAGCGTGCATGGATCTGCTGGAGACCCCGAGAGGGCAAAAGTACCCCAGGGCCCATGGAGTCCAGCAGTGGGTGGGAGACCTGAGGTAGACCATGTGCTGGATGGCAGGCCACCATCAACTCAGGGAGCATGAGCCCCAGGCAGTAGCCACCCACAGTTCTGCTGGTTCTTGTATCTTTAGACTCTTCATCTGTTCACAAGTGTTTCAAGATGTCTCCTTCAACTGTAGTTTACACTTCTGCCTATAGAGACTGAGGGTTTAAAACAGAACCAAAAATTTGCTTTTGCTTCAAAAATAGCCTGCTCACAGAAGTCCCCCAGCCCGAACAGGCTGGGCCAGTTGCACATACACAGGGCTGGAGAGCAGCCATAGCCAGGGCAGTAGCTCCCCCGCCCCCAGTCAGCCAAGACTGGTAATTCAAAGGCCCGCTTTTGTCCCCACAGACTCAGCCAGTGCCCAACCCAATGGCCTACTACCTGCACAGGTCACCATGGTGGTTCCACCACTTTGAGACACTCAGCAACCACTTCCTGGAGCTCCTCGTGCCTTTCTTCCTGTTCCTTGGACGGCGGATGTGTATCGTTCACGGGGTACTGCAGATCCTTTTCCAGGTAGGCTGTACCAAGGTGCCACCACTTAGGGCCCCCATGTGTCTACAGAAGAAAACAGCCTGCCTCATCATTTCTGTGTTAGCACCATGGCCATCGGGAGAGGCCTCTCCAGCTTCATCTCACCCCCTGCAAGGCCCCTACTGTGTCCAATCCAGTCTGGATTCCAGAGGCCCCTTCTTGGCTTCCATGAGCCCACAGTGGTGTCTGGTTGTCCCCAGGGAGCTGCCCAAGGGCAGCAACACAGACCTTGCTCAGGCACACTGTGGCCCCATGCACCCTCCCTGTGTTCTTAAATCCAATCCTAAAATTTTATGTTTCTTTCTACCAGGAATCGGGGTGAGTTGTTTGTTTAAGACAGGGTCTTCTGTAACCCTGACTGGCCAGAAACTTGCGATCTCTGCCTCTTCACACAGGCACGTGCCGCTCTGCTTCGCCCTTGAATCTTGCGTCTTGAGTCAGGGTCTTGATAAGTTGTCCAGGCTGCTCTTAAGCTTATGGTCTTCCTTCCTCAGCCTTCCCAGCAGCAGGGATGACTGGCCTGCACTGCCAGGCCAGGGTCATCTTGTGGTTTGGGTTCTCCATTTACAGTCATGAATGGAGGTTGACCGAGGCTGACATTTTCCCCATCAGTCGGGAGAGGGTCACTGGTTGTTTTTTTTCCCCCTTCGATATGCTAATGAGATGAATTACATTACTGCTGCTCGGGTTGGGCGAGTTTCATATTCTAGAATAAACTCAGCTTGGTCATGCTGCGGATATTTTAATATATTGCTGGAGCTAATTTGCCAGTGTTTTGTTTTAGATTTCGCATGGTTGTCAGTGAGAGAAACCCATCTGTAGTTTTCCAGCCTAGTGTGGATTCCCTGTCTGGGCACATTACTCAAAAGACAAGCCCCTCTCTCTGAAGGGTTCTCAGAGCCTGGGCAATGCTGGGTGTGCTTCCGAGCAAAGCTTTGAGAGACTTGCCGTGGCCTGGCCCATGACTGTAGGACATCCTTCTCAAAGCAGCTTTGCCTGTTAATAAATATGTCTGTTTCAGCGATTTTCAGATTTACTAGTGAAAGGGGAGAGGGAGCACCACGTCCTCCTCAGTGCAAAGTTTGGATCCGTGAGCCTGTCTCTCACCTCATGTCCTTCCTCTCTACGAAGGGCTGTGTTTCAATCAGGACTGGCTGTGAGCAGATTTTGAGCCTCACTGACACCTTTGCCACAGTGACCTTTGACCCTTGGCTACTAAGCCAGCTCCGGCCCCTCCCTGTTCACCAGCACCCAGTGCGCCAATAGGTTAGCTCCATTTTGTTCTGTATTTTAATTGGGATACTTCTAGGAGTAATGCAGAGATCAAAGAAAATTCCTTGTGCCCCGGGTTCCCACTGTGAGCCACTTCACACTGATGGGGTGCACCGTGGCAGTGTGACAACACCCATGATTCACCTAAGTCCTCAGATCGTTCTCTGGGTTTAGACAGTGGAGACTGTTTGTGCACCATTGCTGTCATGCCTTCCTCCCCTGAGAGTCCTTGGTGAACTCTGGTTCATCTTCCTCCGCACTGACCCCTGGCCTTCAGTCTTTCCGAAGCTTCCTGGAATTGGGACCACAACTCTCCAGCCATCTCTAGTCATCTCTCCAGCCAGCTTTTCTCAGTTATGTGTTTGGGGCTCCTGGCATCCCCCTATGGCTTAACTGCTCATATCTCCTCAGAGCCAACACCCCCATGGAGTGCCTGTTTCCCACACATTGTCTGAAGGCCACAGACAGTGCTAATCTTGAGATGGCAAAAGGATGTATCCTACTGGCCCCCACACCCAGCCCCCACCCTGCCTGGGAAGCAGGACCATCCAGCTGGATGAAGCAGACATGGGGGAAGAGCCATATCCTCAAGTGTGTCTCCATCTTCTTCTGACCCATGTATAAGGTTGGGTAGGGTGGTGGGGGTGCTCCTGGACCTATTTGGCCTAGAAAGGAAGTCGGTGCCTAGACCGGGCCTTCCAGAGTATCACCCAGAGCCTCAGGGAGTGAGGACCAAGACAGGCACATGTGCTCCACACTAAGCACCCAGGCATGTTTGCAGAGACAGGGCTGCCATGATGCTGGGAATCATGGCTTCCTGCAGAGCCAGCTGTGTCAAGAGCCTGCATCTGGGCATAGCAGATACCTTGAGTGCTGGGGTCTCCTAGGGTTCAGGTGTCTCCTCTTCCTTGTGTACAAGGGACTGTGGGGCAAGCTTCTCGCAGCAACCCCCATGTGATAGACCCTAGAAAATGAAAAGGCCTACTCCACACCCTCCAGGACTTATCAACCACCTTGAGCCATTGTTAACTCCTGTAGTCCTTGCAGAGGTAGCAAGGCATTCCCAGCATTTATTCTGTCAAGGAGGGGATCCCTGGCTAGCAGGGATTCCACATGACTCATAATGCAGAACATAGAACTGGCCACACCAAGTCTAGAAGAATTGGAGATATGCAGGGTTGTGGCTTCTCCCCAGGCCTGGTCCCATGTCCTCAGATCCAGCTGAGACACTTCCTGCCCACCAAACAGAGTGGAGTACAGGACTGGGCTGAGCAGGGCATGGCCTTTACCTTCCCAGAGCCCCTGTGGGAGGTGCTGGGAGTGACTGCTCACTCTTGACCATGCAGTGCTGTGGCCAACACACAGCGCCTACTACACTGTAGCACCTGAGTGCAGCCTGGTGTGGAGCTGCACAGCTCCCACCCTGACCCACTGGTTCCTGTGTTCCTTCCTGTGGGCCAGAGCTTGAGTTCACTCACTTCCTCCCACACTCGGTTTACACAGCTGCTCCTAGGATCTCTGCAAGGCCGCAGGCAGGGATGACCCCGGAAGGGGCGGTATGGTCAGCCTCCGCTGCTGAGCTAGGTCAGGACATCTGAGGCCCACCATAGTATCAGTCCTCACCAAGGAACAAGAAGGAGGTGGGGTCAGGCCTAAGACCGCTGTAGGAAGCAGAAGAGGATCTTGGGAGAGGCAGCTTTTGAGGTTGAGTCCACTGTTAAGGCCTCATGGGGCTACCTGAATTCCCTGAGAGCACACACATGCCCTCTGTGGAAGGTCCTGTGACTACATTCATGTCCTCTGTGGAAGGTCCCTGAGACTATGTGGAAGGTCCCTGTGACTGCATGCATGTCCTGTATGGAAGGTCCCTGTGACTGCATGCATGTCCTCTGTGGAAGGTCTCTGTGACTGCATGCATGTCCTGTGTGGAAGGTCCCTGTGACTGCATGCATGTCCTGTATGGAAGGTCCCTGTGACTGCATGCATGTCCTCTGTGGAAGGTCTCTGTGACTGCATGCATGTCCTGTGTGGAAGGTCCCTGTGACTGCATGCATGTCCTGTATGGAAGGTCCCTGTGACTGCATGCATGTCCACTGTGGAAGGTCCCTGTGACTGCATGCATGTCCTCTGTGGAAGGTCCCTGTGACTGCATGCATGTCCTCTGTGGAAGGTCCCTGTGACTGCATGCATGTCCTCTGTGGAAGGTCCCTGTGACTGCATGCATGTCCTCTGTGGATGGTTCTTATGACCACATGCATATCCTCCGGAAGGTCCTCTCAAGCTCCTGCAAGAATGTGTCCTCTGTGGTAACTGCAAGCCCAGCAGGGACATCCAGAAATCCCCCCTCTTCCTTTTGGGGTCATGTTGCATCTGCCTGGAACATCTGCTATAGCCTCTCTGGGGCTAAATTCCACCAACACACGTTCATCTTCCTCTGCCGTCCCCAAGCCTCACCCGTTCCACAGCACAGGGAGGGCCCTGCTCCAGGCTGGTCATCTGCAGAGCATACTGAGAGCTCGCTGAGGACTCTGCCGGCCAGGGGTAAACACAGATGGGCTGGGACGAGATTCATTTCCCTCAGAGGAGAAGACTGAGGTGACGTTAGGAGGAAAACAAGAAAGATAAGGTCCCTTTGGCGCACTTGGGCCGTGCTGCATGATGAATTCCAGCCTTACTGAACAAATAGGCCATGTGGGGAGGGGACTCTGTGTGGGCCGAGCAGGCCTGACCCCTGAGCGCAGCCGCCATCTGTCCACCTGGGCCAGTCGTCACAAGCTCTCCTCGGTGCTTTATTAGAAACAGAATTTCACCTGGTGACGGTTAACCTGCATCGTCACCTTGGCTCTAGGTGACTAGTCTGCTCCAAGAGACATATGCCTCTGAGTGTGTCTGTGAGGATGTTTCAGAGTTAATTGAGGAGGAAAGACCCCACCACCCTGAACATGGGTCACACTATCCCACAGCCTAGAGTCCCAGACGGGATGAAAAAGAAAGAGGGAGAAAAGGAGCTGAGTGCCAGCATCCGTCTCTCTCTGCTTCCTGACCACAGGCATAATGTGCCCAGGCTCCTTGAGTTCCCACTGCCGTGCCTTTCCTTCCATGGTGGACCATACACCCTTGAACCGTGAGCCAAGCCCTTCCCTCCTTTAGTTGCTTATTTGGCTTTTCCACAACAAGTACATTCAAAATGTGCTCTGTGGGCCTTGGTTCTCTGGGATTTCCCACCTGAGTGGGGAGAGTTTTGAAAATAGCTTCATACCAGCGGTCTCCACCAACAAGGCCATGAGCTCTGGGGTGGGAGGTGGGATTTATGTCAGTCAGAGCTCCCTGGGCATGCAACCATGACTGTCAGGCAGCTGAGGAGGCCTCACGCAATGCAGGGTTCTGGGCCATCAGCAGTTCAGCTCACTGAGTCTGCCCATCGGGAGTATTGACCTCCCCCTTAGCTCGTGGCTGTAGAACATCACCCGAGCCTCACCAGAGGCAGACAAACGTCTACAGCAAGTAGACATGGCATCTCAGCAGAGTGGTCAGCCAGAGCCTCAGCTTAAAGTGTTGAGTTGCAGCCTCCTTGCTCGGGAGCTAGAGATTTGAATTGCCTGAGGTGGCTACAGGTGGAAGGATAGCATTGACTAGTGAGGACTCAAAGTCACCAACTGTTCAGTGAACCACCTGTCCCTCAAGAAGGTGCTGACTATGGCTTTCAAGGCAACAGGTTCTAAGACTGCAGCCCAATGGGATGCTCTGTAACCATGTAGTGACTGGGTACCACCTGAGGCCCTTCCTCCAGCAGCATTCAGCAGCATCTTCAGACACTGAGAGCCTGAGAAACACTGTTCTACCCCTTGCTTTCCATGAAAATAACCATGACTGGGAAGAGAATAAAGGGCCTCCACATGCCCCTGAAAGCTAAGTGGGGAGGGTCCTGGCACAGAAGTGTGTGCCACAGGTGTAAGTACAGTTCACACATTTGGTCCACAGAGGAGAAGCCAACAGGGCATACAGATCAGAGGAGAGCAAAAACCCAGTCTGTTGCATCATGGGAAGTCTTAGGATCTGCCACTTGCAAGCTGGGAACCCAAGAAGGCTGGTAGTCTGGTCCCTGTCCAAACTCAAGGACCAAGAACCATGGAAGGCATTTGTCTTTGTGCTGTCTTTATCCACAGACAAGGGACACCCACAGGTCTGAGCAGGAAGAGGTGGGCATCCAGCTGTGGGAGAAGAGATGGGCCTCTCCTGGAGCCTCTTGTTCTTTCCAGACCCTTGTGGTTGGGTGATGGCCAGTGCATTGGGCAGAGCATCATCATTCTGGCTGGTTTTCAAATGCTTCTCTTCTGGACCTGCACAGACACCCCAAAATAGTGCTCCGTCAGCTAGCTGGATCCACCTCAGCCAAGTCAGGCTCTCACACATGATGCTTATTCTATTATATCAAAGTAAGCCAAGCACACACACCTGTAACCTCACCTGCAGGAGGCGGACACAGGAAGTTTGGGAGTTTGAGGACAACCTGGGCCTAGAGAGCCTGTCTCAAAAAACAGAGTTCTGTGTCACAGGCTAATTTCTATACCCATTGTTTTCAGTGATCACAGTCATGATACAGTCTTTATTATTGTAAAGAATTTTAAAGACTTAAATTTTTAAAGCTATTTTAGATAATGTGTATAAGGTGGGGGGGGGGGGGGGATTGCGCACATGTGAGTGTAGATGCTACAGAGTCCAGAACAGGGCATCGGATCCCCTGCAGCTGGAGTCACAGGCAGGTTCAAGCCGCATGACATGGGTGCTGGGAGAAGCTGGGTCCTTTCCAAGAGCAGCAAGTGCTCTACCAATGAGCCATTTCTCCAAGCCCCAAAGACCTAAATTTTAATATGCATTTCACCTTTTTAGCACTGTGCACTGGTTAGCTCCAAGCTTACACAGAGATCACGTTCTGTCTGAAGAGTGTTTCATTTTGTTCTTTACAGTTACTAGATGGGCATCTCTCACTTTTTTTTTTTAAAAGACAGGGTCTTACTATGTAGAGTAGGCTGACCTCGAACTCACAGATTTCGTGTGCCACCATACCCAGCTCACTGTTTTTTGTGGGGACTTTTTCATTGTTGTTTGGTTTTGGTTTTTTGCTTTTTCTGTAAGATAGACTTATTCGTGTAACTGAGGCTAGCTTTGAACTTGCAGCCCTTCTGTGCCTCTTCCTGAGTTCTGGGATATGCACCACCGTGCCTAGCTGCTTGACAGTTTCTTCTGGTCCCTTGAAAGGGTGTCCTTCCCTCGTTCCCCATCACACATCGCTCCAGCTGTGTAGTTCCCTCGTTCTCTATCGAAACTCTTGTCCCTGCTCTTCCACATGACGTCTTTCTCGATGGTTTTGGAAATTGGATCAGGACCCGTGTTGCTTCTTCAAGCCGGTTGTGGTCATGATTTCCTGAGCGTCTGTGATCTGATACTGTTAACACTAACTTGAGGAACTCTAGGGACTAACTTGTTCATGCTCCCTACTCCAGGACTCCGTTTCATTTGGATAGATGGCATTTTAAATGCAACACATTTAAATGAATGTGTGAGAGTAGGCACAACAGGCCTCCACATACACACACAAACACTCAAGAATAGAGCTGAGGCTGACCAGGAGATGGTAGAGCATCGAGATGCAGCTATACACGCATCCAGTCCACATGAAACAAGTCTTGGAGCTCCCTCAATTCCCCCTAGTTGGGGAAAACAATAAATGCACAAACCACAGAAGCTCCTGGCCTGAAAGTGACACTTCATGGTCCAATCAATCCAGAGCCCTAGAAAAAGAAAGAGAGGTTGGAACCACTCCGGTTCTTTCACTGGCCCTCAAGAAAAGATGGTTGTAAACTGCATAATCTTAAACCTTCCAACCACACAATGACAAGGTGGGCAGCGTGTGAGCATGGTATACCTAGACAACAAGGGATACTCATGCTCCATAATGAGGCACCCAAGTGTTCAGGGAACAAAAGAGATGAGACACCTGTGAGTAGCCGGGCCTTGATTAGTGCAGGTGAGCAGCCTGAGGCTGCAGCTCAGTTGGCAGCACCATATATTGATAGTATTGAGCCAAAGCCTACAGCCCTCTCCCTCCAACACTTGTGGGAATGTGAAGCCCTGTGGCAGCCATCTTGGAAAGTAGTCAGAGGGTCACCATAGGCCCACCTCATGGCTCATTGCAAGCCCTGTCTACTGCAGGAACACAAGCAAGGACTCTGAGGTAGATGTCACCTATGGGGTAACTCTCCACAGTGGCCCAGAATCCACCCTGTAGCTCCCATTCTGTGAAGCTCGAGAGAGCCCAGTATCATCAGAGTGTGAAGGGCGCTCACTGCTGTCAGGATCCACAGGATGTCTCAGAGTGGGGGTGTCTGACTAACGTAACCACATGGTGTGAGCCTCGTTGGAAGCCACTGAGCTGCACGCAGCGCAGCTGTATTTTACCATGTGATCAGTATATCCATTCAGTCTGTTTAAAGGTCTAAGCTGAAGCCAGGCTTCCCAGTCTCTGTCCCTCTCATTTGTGACTCCTGGCCGGCTGCCAAAGTCCTCCAGGTCTCAGCCCTAGGTCACTGTGTTGTATCCTATTCTTGTTTTGCTTTTTGTGAAGTCTGGGTCCCTCGGGGTTCTCATGTACCACCTCCAGGCAAGGTCTGTATCTCAAGCCATTCCCACTAGGCCTGCCTTGTCCCAGAGATGTCCCTGTGGTATGTCCCAGGGAGCCCAGGCTGCTCAGGCTGCCACATGGATAGACCAAGCCAAAACCTCCACAGCCTTTCCTGGACTTGCCAATTCCTGTGTGTGGGCTCTGCGTCCACAGGCTCTGCGCCTAGGGTCTCAGTGAGACCTACACATTTAGAGAGGACTTGGGATCAGAGCTGAGAGAGACAGAGAAGGGCTCAGAACCCCCTCTGGAGCATTTGCTGGGCTACTGATGCATGGGCAGCCAGCACAGATACATAGAGGGAGACAGCCCTGGGTGCCAAGCATATCACAGTGTGAGTCTGCACTGTTACCCACAGGTAATCCTCATCATCAGTGGGAACCTGAGCTTCCTGAACTGGCTCACCATCGTGCCCAGCCTTGCCTGCTTCGACGACGCAGCTCTGGGATTCCTGTTTCCCTCAGGACCCCGAGGCCTAAAGAAGCAAGTCCTGGAGATGCAAAGGCTTAAAGATACACAAAGGGTCCAGCCCAAGCCAACAATAGGTAAACCAACAATACAGCTCCCTCCCCATCCCGTCCCACCGCACCCCACCCCACCATCCCTGCCAGCCCGTGACCCTCCTGCCTAAGCCTCATGAATATGTAGGAAGGGTACCCACCAGTCCCAGCACTCAGAAGAGAAGGGTGGGCACCACAGGCCCTCGGAGGGAGCGTCTACTATCTAGGGTTCTTTACCAGGCCAGGGCCAAGGTCACTTGTCCCTTTAGCCACTCCTGGGGCCCCTGCTTAGACAGTCACACTTCATTCTTCACATTGGCTTCAGGAGATGTTTTTAACTCCAGCATAACAGGTCGCTGCTCAGGGCAGCTTCCCCAGCCCATGAGTTGGGAGACAGCAGCTTACACGGCCAGCTGAGTATGTCTGTAGGTCTTTTTGAGCCTGGAATGGCAAAATAACAGCCAAGGTTTTCTGAAGGGATAGTGCAGCTTTGCCCTGGGATCAGGAGCCTGGCTGGTGAGAATCAATCCCCCCACCCCCACCCTCGGGCTAGGCTGCTTGGTGCGGCAAGTGGTCAACATCTCCCTGGGCATCCTGGTGGCCTGGCTCAGCGTACCCGTGGTTATCAACCTACTAAGCTCCAGGCAGGTCATGAACACCTCCTTCAACCCGCTCAGGATCGTCAACACCTACGGGGCCTTTGGAAGGTATGGGCCAGGCATGCTGGCTGGCACTGGGCTCTACCCTTCTGTCCATCCCAGCGCACTTTTGGGAAGCATGAGCTCAAGGCAGCACCCTCCACTTGGGGGAGGGTAGATCCTGTGGACTCACTGGCTGCCTTCATCTCCCCTAGTATCACCAAAGAGCGGACTGAGGTAATCCTGCAGGGCACAGCGAGCCCCAATGCCACTGCGCCTGATGCAGTGTGGGAGGACTATGAGTTCAAGTGTAAACCAGGAGACCCCTGGAGGCGGCCGTGCCTTATCTCTCCATACCACTACCGCCTGGACTGGCTCATGTGGTTCGCAGCTTTCCAGGTACCTGCATGTGCTTCTTCACAGACAAGCCCTGCATGCCTGCTCTTGCAAAGGGTGCTTAGACTCCCACCAAGAGGGTCATAGAGGAGGGGGACCTCTCCTTAGAGTTGCATCCCACCCAAGTCACTGAACAGGCCCTGCCTTGACCCAGACCTGCCTGGAAAAGGTTCCTGCCTATAACTCAGGTCTCCCGAGGCCCAGGCCAGTGCTATGGTCATGTGGGATCCAAGGTCTCTGTCCTCATCCCTCTCAAGGTCACACCTAACGCTAGGCCAAGTAGCCAGGTAGAAAACATGGCTGGGCCATGAGTGAGTGACCCTCAGGGGAGACCCCCCAGAAAGAGCTAGAAGCAGGCAGTTCCTGGAAGATTGAAGACTGGGCCTCAGAGGAACCCAATCCTGCCACTAGAGCTGGCCAGCTAGAGCTGGCCATGCCATACTCTAGCCAGGCTGTGGAGCTGTGGAGCACAGGAGAGGAAGAGCTGTGCAGGGTCACAGCCACACCACGGCAGGTGCCAGCTTACTGGGGAGTGGCTGTCCCCATACCCAACCTCACAAACATTGTCCTTCCAGACCTATGAACAAAACGAGTGGATCCTTCACCTGGTGGGTAAGCTCCTAGCTGATGACTCTGAGGCCCTGTCCCTACTCGCCCTTAACCCCTTTGAGGGCAGGGCTCCCCCCAGGTAAGAGTCTCTTTATTCACTACAGTCTGTGATCAATGGGCAGTATCCACTAGGGCCTGGGTTGGGCACCCTGATACATGATGTGGTATTCAGTAGCAACCAGAGACTAGAAGGCTGAGCAGTCCTGAACTGGCCCCATCTCTCCCCTGCGCCCTGCCCACCATTGATGCTGACAGAAAACATGGTCCTGTCTCTCCCTGGAGAAGCCTCAGGACAGCTGCACCTGGAGCTGCCCACAGCTGTCGAGGTTGTCAGGAGGGGTGCCGAGGGGCAGCGAGCAGCTGCAAGTGTGGCAGCCCAGGAACGGGATGCAGCCAAGTGCCTCCTCACACTATGTACTGTGCCACTGGGGATATGGGACATCCCTCCCCATGGACCACCAGCCTCCCTCTCGCTCTCCCTCCCCTCTGTCCAGCACCCTGCAGCCACCAGGATATTCGAACTAGGCACACACTGAAGTGAATACACATTCCTAGGTTTGCTAGTAACCAAACATCTCTGACGTAGCTCTGTATCCTTCCAGACTCAGGAGAGCTTTTTGCTGACCAACCTCCTGGCTGTTATCTTGGGTTTGTGTCCCACCTCCCAGGAGTAGGTGGAAGGCCTGGGCTTAGGATGAGGTCACCTGATTCAGCCAGAGGCTCTGAGGGTGTGGTCAGGTGTACCTTGTAGAAACAAAGCCTGCAGGCAGATACTGCCTTTTCTGTGACTCAGTACAGAATTGATATTTCCTATTAGTATATGTGCAAGGCAACTGAAATACAGTGAATGTCACAGAGCATGACCCAGAAGCAGGGCCATCATCACACTCTGCCTGGTAGCAGAGCGGAACGTGACCTCAGCCTGCCCCCACTGCCAGCTGTGACTTTTGTCAAATGAGTGGTAACTCTGGAGTCTCCACATGGGAGGATGACTCAGACTCCTCCCTACCCTGCCCTGAGCCTGGGTGCTGCACATAACATAAACACAGGAGCTTTGAACAGTGGGGACAGGGGCCCAACGAGGGATCCCAGGACCCCCAGCATCAACCTTCAACAGCATCAGCTTTTCTTGTTGCCTTATTTTCTGTCTGTGGAGATGAAGCAGCAACAGATGTCCAGAGAGGAGCCACTGGAGAGCCAGAAGCAACAGCAAGGGTGATCCTGCCAAAGCCATGCAGCCAATGGCCCCACTTCGCAGGAAGAGCAGGAGCACGTGGACTCCACTCTGAAAAAGAAGAAGCCACTCACTCGAAGGCCCTGTGGTGGCCCAGACATTCACCATAGCAAGCAGTGCCAGCCTGGCTTTGTGTGATCTGTGGGGGCCTTAGATTGTCACCTTTACCTGAGAGTGCCAGGGTGCCAGATAGAAAGTCTGGGCTTCTAGTGTGGAGTTAGGAGAAGCCACACAACAGAAGGTTCAACTCTGACTTGGAATCCCTAACACCCAAACTGCTAAGAAAAGCACAGCAGGAACCAGGAAGACATTGAACTGATTGGGAAAAGACAGTCAGTGGATGACAAGAGCCGATTCTCCCCACAGCAATTGTGAGGTGATTATGAACACAAGACCCATGGAAAGAGTAATCAAAGAAGCAGAAGACAGAAGGAGAACCAAAAGAGTCTCAGAACCAAGAAGCAAGAAGCGTAGTCCTTAGGGTGAAGCACTGGGTGGGTAGTGGGGGAAACTGGGGCCCGTGGGAGGAGAACGCAGCAGTGGCCTGTGCAGCCATCTGAGCTCCCCAGCAGAGTGGAGCTAGAACAGCAACAAGACCCAGAGTGGGCATCTGCAGAGTCCCTGAGGGAACGTCCCAGCCTCATTGGTGAAGATTTCCCAAAGTTGGCGGAAGCCCCCTCACCCCCAGCCTGGGAGGTCAGTGAACGAAGGGACCCCCAGATGGTAAATCATAGAGAGATGCACACCAAGGCAACAGGAAACATCTAGAAACTGTAAACAGTGAAGGGGCTGAGCAGCCAGAGTCAGAGCCACTACCTTGCTACTGAGGGCCAAAGGCCACTCAGGTCCGGATTTCACCAGTTCAGTGAGGCTGACTGACCAGAGAGCCCTAGGGAGCCCCTCCTTCCTGAACTTGTATCAGTAGCGTTTTCCCAACACTGGGATTACAAATGTGTACCACAATACTCAGACATATATATGTCTATATATGCGTGTGTGTGTGTATTCTGGAGATCAAACTTAAACACTTTACCTACTGATCTATGTCTCCAGCGTTCAAAAAAGAATCCCTAAAAGGAAAAGGTGGTGGGGGACTGGAAAGATGGCTCAGCGATTCAGAGCACTTGCTACTCTTGCAGAAGACCCAGGTTTGAGTACCAGTGCCCACATGTGCCTCTGCAACTCCAGCTCCAAAGGACCCAAAACTGACCTTCACTGGCATCAAGCACACATGTGTAGTACATGCAGGCTCACCTCAAATGGATACGGACCAGTCAGAAGTAAAAACTACAGGAAAGCCACACTAACAGTAATGACCGTCAGAGGCAGGGATTGGGGCACCCTTACTATAGGACACACACCATGACAACACTGCAAACTACAGCAAGAAAATAGTATAGTTGGAAGAGGCCGCGGTATGCCCACAGCTGCAGTGGGAGCCCTTTCTCGCACAGCAGCATAGCGTGAAACATTAGGCACCCAAAGGAAACATGGCACCGCCAAGCAGCAGGACCAGTTAGTCACCTAGAGTGTGCCACCCATGTGGGGCCAGCAGGGTGTGTGGGAAAGATCTGAGCAGGGAGAAGCAGGAGGTGCCATCAGAGAGGCGCCGTCCGACTGGAAGGAGAGGTGCCACCACCCCTCTCCGTGCGGCTGAAACAAGGAGAGGTGTCAGCTTGAACACCATAAAGCCATCAGAGCACTGTCAGGATGGCTGGGGAGGCAGGCGCCACAGCCTCCCTGGAGGACCGCTTGACAGGCCCTAGAAAACGAAAGCCCAGCTGAGCCCAGTTAGGGCTCATGGATAGCCATTTAACCTGCTACGAGACAGATCCCTGTAAAATACACAAGGTCACAACAGCCTTGGCAGCCAGGAGCTGAACATGGCTGCCCTTCCAAAGGAGGCCCATACATGACATGCACGGTCCTCCCAGGCCATAGGACATGCCTGCCTCAAGGTGTTCCTGCCTTGGGTACTGCTTACTGCCTAGCCACACAAGGTCTGTAGCACGTGTAAGCATCTAGAAGGCTGTGCTGAGTGGAAGAAGCCAGACCTGGGGGCCACATGCCTGACAATTCCATTTGCTTAACATTCTTGAAGTGACCAAAAGAATACAGATAGTGGGGGAGGAGTGATGAGACTGGGATGTCCTGCTGGGCGTGTCAGGTCCTGGCTGGTGGGTGTGTCAGGTCCTGACTGGTGGGAGTGTCAGATCCTGACTGGTGGGTGTGTCAGATCCTGACTGGTGGGAGTGTCAGGTCCTGGTTGCTGGGAGTTCCAGGTCCTGGCTGGTGGGTGTATCAGGTCCTAGCTGGTGGGTGTGTCAGGTCCTAGCTGGTGGGTGTGTCAGGTCCTGGCTGGTGGGAGTGCCAGGTCCTGACTGGTGGGCGTGTCAGGCCCTAGCTGGCGTATCCAGTATAGTTTTGGAAGATAGTGCCGGCTGAGTCTGATCTTAAACACCCTGCTACAGTTAGTGTCCTAGCTTGCTTTCCATTGCTGACGAGTACCATGACCCAAAACAGCTCGGGAAAGGTTACAGGTTATAGGCCACCATTGAAGGAAGGCCAAGGCAGAAGCTGAAGAAGAGACCACAGGGAAACGCAGAGACCCATGGGCTTGCTCCCCATAGCTTTCTTCTGCAACCTAGGATAGTGTGTTTGGGAGTGGCACCGCACACAGTGTGCTGAGCTGCCAAACCTGCCATTAATCAAGAAAATGCCCCACAGACACACCTATAGACAGTCTAATACAGGCTACTCAGAAGTTGATGCTCCATCTTCCCAGATGACAGTACTTGGTGTCACATTGATAAAAACTAACCAGCACAGCCAGGTTCTAGAACTTTCTAGGGGTGGTGTCAGTCTTCCTCAGTACCTTCACAAACCTGCCAGGGAAAGCATCAGGCCCTGGCTCTTTCCCAACCTCCCAGGCCCAACACTGGGCCCCTGACCAGGACCCTGCCCTCACCACACCACACCCCCTTTGTCTGTAAGTAATGCCCAGGCCCTGCAGCCCCCTAGGCCTTCGACCATAACTTGGGAAGAGGATGAAAGCAAGAAGGCCGATTCAGAAAAGATAGAATGATGGCACAACAGGAGCCTTCCCAGAGGTCCTGCACCCCTGCCCTCCCCAGCCTCGAGAAATGTAGGGTCAGGACCCCAGATTCAGGAGAACAGGGACTTTATGGCGATCTCCAAGGCATAGCCTTACCCTATTGGTGTCCACCTGTGGAATCCAGCGTGGCTCTCTGCTCATGACCCCACAGCCCCACCCTCCCTCAGGGATGCTTACCCACTCAGGTTTGTACACCAGAAAAAGGAAGGATGGCAGTCCCACCCACAACCAATGATGCCTCAAGACCCACACCCAAAAAGACATAGCATGCCCCCCACAGTGTCAAGGCTCACTGCATCCTGTGCACGCCCTGGTAGAACAAGTTGGAGAGGGTGGGTCATGAAGACATGGCATCACCTAGGGGCTCCCTCAAGTCCCAGGATACAGTATGGAACCCAAATGTACCTGTTTTGCATCCCAGATCTGTAACAGGCTTGGGAATGTTTCGATCATGAGGCTGATGGGGCTACACTCGCAGATCGCAGGGTCCTAGGCCTCCTTCTGGGCCGTAGAGGAGCCTGGGGGAAGCAAAGAGACAACAGGCTGACACGTTGTGCCCTGCAGGTGGATCCGAGGAGAACACTACCGATACAAGTTCAGCCTTCCCGGGGGCCAGCATGCTGCCCAGGGCAAGTGGTGGATACGCAAGCGAATCGGTCCTTACTTCCCCCCACTCCGCCTTGAGGATTTGAAGGAATACTTTAAGACTCGGGAGTGGCCGCTGCCAGAACCCCCATCTAGACACACCCTGAAATAAAGACCAGAGACTAACTGCTTCCTACTTGTACAATGCTGTGGCCACGGATCTCACACAGTGACCAGGCAGCCCTTGGGTCCTGCCAAGAAGAGATATGAAAAAGGTTGTGCTTCCTGGCTGTCAGCCTCTTGCCTCTGTCTGTCCCTATTACCTTGCTATCCCTTCCCCTTTATGGAGAGAAGCCCCCGACACCCCCGTGTACTGCATGTGACCACACAGTGGGTTTCCATGGGCACCAGACCTCCTCTTTAACTGCAGGACAGCAGTTCCTCCACCGTCACGGACACCCACCCACCCTGTCTCCAGTACCACACTGCTACCTACATCCGAGTCACAGGAGGCCACTGCCCATACCCTGATGATGGTCATTTGGGGACCCTTTCTTGTTCTGGGCTACAGTAGCAACCCCAGGAGTCCTCAGATTCCCTAGCCTAGAGGCCGGTTTCCACATAGCCCAACCGCACATTCGTAGTCAGTCCTGTGGCCAGGTCTCCATCACAAGTCCAGTGGGGCAGCACGAAATCATTACCACCATCTCCCTGAGGAAAAGGAGGCTTGTTGTCCTCTGCATGATCCCTCCCAGGACCGCTTACACACCACCGGACACATACAGACAGACAGAACACGAGCTCATGAATCCCTTGTGAGCTCCAGTGTAGGATGTATGAAAAGCATGGGTAGAAGCCCTGTCACCAGCTTGTGGCCATATTCCAGCCTCCTGCGGGTGACCCGTGGAGAGCCAAGCAGAGCCATGTCAGTGGGAAACTTGGCCAGCAATGCTTAAGGCTTGCCTTCACTGAGTGCACAGAACTGCCCAGGCTCACCAGCTACAAGGACAGCAGAGAGTCCAGGAATACTTCCCCACCCCCCTTCTTGCTAGGCATGGTGTCTGGAGCCCATGTTGCCCACCCCTGGGCCACACTGCAGAGAATCCCAGAAGGGACAACAAAAAAGGTTCAGCTGAGGAGGCTGGTCGAGGGGGGCACAAGTGTGGTCTGTGCAGAGCACCCCCTCAGCCTGTCTAGGGGGGGGACAGCCAACCCAGGTGCAAACAGAGAGCCCGTGTTCCAGCTCCCAAGGAAACAGGGCGCCCTGTGTGTGTCAGGGACAGACAGGCCTTAGAGCAATGAGACTGGAGCCAGCAAGTCTGCCATGACCACCACAGGAGTGACTGGCAGCCTGCAGCCTGAGCGGCCCTTCCTGGGGGCGTCCTGTCCATGCCCCAGGTGGTAGACATGGGGGTGGGGCCCTCAGTGGGGACAGCAGCTGCTTGGGTATTCTGACCTGTGAGAGTGGCACCTAGACCTCACCATGAGCCCTCCATGCCCTTATCAAATTGCCAGGACCACAGTTTTCGGGCTCAGTAGGAGAAGCCCCAGGCCCACAGATACACACTTCTGGGCATTGGTCTAGCCATGTGCCCCCTCCTTCCCAAGGATCCTGAGGAGGGGGCTGCTGGTCCAGCAGAGCTAATAACAGTGTTGAGGCCTGTGCAGGGGACAAGAGCTGTGGGAGGGAGCCAGGCCCTGGGACAACCAGAATCTACCAGGATGCCTCCTGTAAGAGAGACAGGATCTGACAGCCAGACTGTAGACAGGTCGGACAGGTAAGAGCTGGTCCCTGCTGGTTTCAGGCTGTCATCTTCACCCAGATGTCATGCTGAGTTTAGTATGGCTGCATGTGTCTGGATTTGCTCACACAGTGGGCATGCTGTATGACTTGGTACAGGGTCTCTCTATGTAGGCCAGGCTGGCCTTGAACTGACCTGGGGTTAAAGGTGTGACCCACTGTGCCCAGCCACTTCTTGATTTCTTACCCCCATGTGATAGCTGCTGTCATGAGCCACTCTGGAAGTGGGATGGGGGCACCAGTAGAGCCATGTTGAGTGGGAGTACAAGGAGTGCCTATCTAATGACACTGACCTTCAGGCCAGCAGGGCCCAGTAGGAGTCACAATGGACAAGCTGGAATGGATGTCAGTAGTCAGTTCCTTCCCTTAGTAAACACAGAGCAAGGCTTATCACTGTCCCACAAAGCCTGGTCATCATGCTAGCTGGTGGCCACAGGGACCCACTGAAGAGACTTGGCATCTCTGACTGTGGATGGCCCAGCCCTACTCAAGGAGACAGCTCACCACAGGGTAGACGTGTCCTAACAATGGTGAGTTGGTCACGCTACATGTCTGCTCAATAAGGACAACACAGGGACCTGATGTCCTGATCAAAATGGTACTCACAGGTTTCTACCTCTGATAGATGCAGGCCCCCCATTATACATGTGCCTCCAAAGATCCCCTTGTTGAGGCTGAGGGGTGCCCCCAACTCCATTAGCAAATGATCTTTATACCTGACTGGATCACTCCAGCCAAGGAGTCTCCTCTAAGGCCATCCCTGGAGAGCCCCACTCGCACCCATGCCTTGGCTGCGTCAGGGCCACAGCACCTTTGCACTGGCTGTACTGTGCTCCCTGCTCATCATCCAGGTGAAGAAGGGTCTCTTCATTGTCCCTTAGCACAGCAGGCATGCCATTTGAGTCAGGTTAACTACAGCATGCTAAAGGACTTACCCATCTGCCCCTGGCCACACGCTCCCTCCATGGAAGAACCCAAGGAGAAAACTTCCATGTTGGGGATGGGGGGGGGTGGGACAAACGTAGGATGCTTGGGTGCAGGGCTGGGGCAGGAGAGAACTCAGGTTCACGAAGCAGTACTGTCTAACAGTAGCGTCCATGTCTGCACACTTCTCTACCCAAATTCCCACACCAGGGGGGTGAGTGGTCACAGTACCTGTGACTTGAGTAGCCCCAGTTTCACTCAGTAGGATGTGCAAAAAGCAAGGTTAGGATCTACTGTGTTCTAGTTGCTGGCGACCTGGCAGTGTGTTAGAGTCGCTCTACTGGACTTCCAAACACCAGACATCAGCCAGGAGCTCTGGGATGACAGAAGACAGTCATACACCTGATTACAAACTCAGGACCCAAAGTCAACAGGCACTGTCTCCCTGAGGTGACAAGTTGGGCCTAACTATTGATCCCGTAACAGTCGGCAGCTCAGCAGGATGCATCCTTCCCTCTCCATCAGCCAGCAGAGGTGATGTACCCTCATCATGCACTGGGCCCCAGCCAGCTGAGATTCTGGCTGCCTCCACTGCCAAGGGCTTGCTACTCACTTGGGTTAGTAAATGGAACTGAAGAAACATTCCCATTTACAGTCTCACAGGATAGCAAAATGCCTGAAGGAAACCAGCCAAATGGGTGAATCCATAACCTGCTGTTAAGACAGCAGGGCAAGTGACAAGTCACCTGAAAATGTCACTCCCGGATGACAGTGCTCCCCACGGTGGCTGAGTTGCAATCCTGACACAATTCCAGTTGTCTTTCTATAGAAGCAGGAGCCTAGCTCCAGACTTGTGTAGAACTGCAAATGACAAAATCAGTGTCATGCTGGAAGACAGCTGTCTGTGAAGTGCCTGCCACACAGCGTGAGGACCTGAGTTCAATCCCCCAGAACCTCCAGAAAAGGCAGGCTGCACAGTTGCTTGTCTATAGCCCCAGCACTGAGAAAGAGGAAACAGGCAGATTCCTGACCTCACTGGGCAGCCATCCTAGACAAATTGATGAACTCTGGATTTGATGAGACTCTGCCTCAAAAAAAAAAAAAAAAAAAAAAAAGATGATTAGGAATCACTGCAGTCAACAATGTCAGCCCCTGCTTCCCATGTGTACACACACACATACAAATACATATACACACATACACACTTATGTTTGTACGCAATTAAAGTTGAGACCTCATGCTTACTGATTTCACAACTTCCTACAAAGCTACAGTGATCAAAACAGTGTGTTAGCCTGGCATTGTAGCACACACTTGTAATATCAGAACCTAAGAGACTGAGGCTGGAGGAGAATCTCCGTGAATTTGGGGCCAGCCTGGACTACAGAGTGACAGCCTATCTCAAGGAAAAAGCAAGATGCCCAAGAGATGCTGCCATGTGTGCTGGAATGTTTTCGACAAGAGCTTTAAAAGCATGCAAAGGGGAAGAAACACACCTGTTTTCTTTCTTTTTATAATAAGAAATGTTGTCTGTGGCCACATAGCCCTGAGCACGGCCCATCTCATCTAATAGAAAATGTAACCTTCTGGAATTTTCTCTTTGTATGTAAGAAAAGTGTGTCGTGTTTGGGGGTACCTGCAGAGGCCAGAAGAGAGCGTTGGGTCCACTGAAGCTGGAGTAAGGGTCATCAAGGCTCTGGGAACCTGCAAGAGCAGGTTTTAACCACTGAGCCATCTCTCTGCCCCAAACCTGTTTGGAGCGGGCACTGCTGGGACAAGGTGGCCACCCATGTGCAGAGGACAGGAACTCTCTTACCTCAAGTTATAGGGCTGGCGAGATGCTGAGCAGGTGAAGGTGCCACCAACCCCAGGACTTACATAGTAGAAGCGAAGGACCAACTCCCACAGTTGCCCTCTGGCCTCCACATGCATGCCATCGCACCAACACAAGCACACAGACACACACGCACGTGCACGCACAATTCTAAAATGTAAAATCTAAAAATTCTAAAATGTAAAATCTAAAATGTAAAATGTAAATCTAAAAATCTAAAATGTAAAAATTCTGAAATGTAACTAAGATGAAGTCTGCCCCAGCCCTGACTATGTCCAGTTTGCTTCTTTCTCTCTCTGCTTTGAACTCTTCCAATCCACAATAAAAACCTTTCCCCAATCAAAAAAAAAAAAAAAAAAAAAAAGATGAACTCCAGGGGCTGGAGATGGCTCAGTGATTAATAGCATTTGCTGCTCTTACAGGGAACCTGGATTCAGTTCCCAGCACCCATATGGACACTCAGAACCATCTGTAACTCCAGGTCCAGGGGACCCAGTACCCTCGCCTGGCCTCTTCAGGCACCATGAATGCTTGTGGAGCACTTAGCATACATACTTTCAAAGCACTCACACATAAACTAAAATCGTTTTAGTAAAAAAGGTGAGCTACAGAGCTGAGGTGTGGCTCAGGCAGAGTACTTGTCTCAGATGCATGAGGCCTCGGGTTCTATCCTCAGTGATGATGATGATGGTGGTGGTGGTGGTGGTGGTAGTGGTGGTGGTGATAGAAATGAATGAAGCTCCTAAACCAAAGACTAACATTAAAAACTCTTAAAATAATAAACAGAAGCTTCATAATTGGCACCTTGTCCCTTCTTTGCTGAATACGTGGGTTAGGGCCACACAGTGACACTGCCGCAACAGCATCTCCGCAGTGATGAATGGCAGGGCAGAGAGAATGAAGCCAGAGCCAGCATGAGGTCCCTCCTGACAGGTCGCAAGAAAGACGGAGAAAGACAGGTCATCGGTATATGATACTAGTTGCTGAAGACACACAGTGGTGATTCAACACTGGAGACCCCCCCCCCCCCCACACACACACACACCTCTCAAACCTGGCCATTTCTTCCTGTACCGTCTGCCCCACAACAAAGCATATAGCAGGCGAGGTTTCCTGCAGGCAGTGGCTCTCAGCATTTATGAGCGTTAGCAGCAGATACCCAGCCCTGCATGCCAGGGAACAGTGCCCAGTGCTATGGAGGGGCACCAGGCAAGGTAGCAGTCAAGCCCAAGAGTACCTGTGGTACCTGTGGGTACCAGGGAGGTGGGAGGAACTCCACTTCAGGAGAAAGAGATGCTAACGCCCAGGGAGATGATGCAGATTCTAAGGGAGGCACCCTGTCCTAGAGACAGAGGCCGCTGGGTCTGTCAGGTGTCATCGCTTACCTCTGGCTCCTTGGAGGCTCACTTTGTGGAAACAGTACTCACTGTTTTGCCAACTGTTTTCCACGTGTTTGAGTTCACTATAAGAATGTTGAGCAGCTGGTCATAATGGCTCATGCCTTTAATCCCAGCACTTGGGAGGAGACAGAAAAAAAAGTTCTAGTTTTAGATATTCAGTGTTAAGTCTGCATTTATCATAAAGAACATCGGGTGGGTGTGTGTTTTCCAATGAGGACATATAAGAACTGTGAGGAAAATCTCCCTGTGGTCTCCATGATGCTTTGAGGGCCACATGACTTTCCTGGTGTTGCTGGCCACTGTTGCCCTTGCTCGCTATACCTTCCTCCCCAACCTTCCCTCTCTGCTCATTGGAGATGTTCTTCTCTGGGTTCCTTGGGAAACTGGAGGCAGGGAGGAGATGGCTATAAAGCAGCATCCACTGTATGTCATCTATACATCGTCCATACATCAGCCCTCAACTGGAACCTCATCTGCCGACCTTTCCCCAGGTCATTTCCCTAAGTGCACCCCTCTGAGTCCCTGTGGTGCTGACCTTTGCTGAAGTCTATGCTGAGTCCTTGGCACCAACTCATGTCTTTGAGCGGGGGGTGGGGGTGGGGGGCACCAGCCAGGGTGTCTGCCTGGCCCATATGAAATCCAGGAACTCTGCCACTAACTCAGCAGGGCCAGAGGCTCAGTGAGGTGACTGTCCTTAGCAGAGGTCGCAGATCCCCCCTGGCTCTTTCACCAGCACCTGGGCTGCCAGGGGCACTGGTGCCAGCCCTGCAGCTGGGCCTTCTGTGGGTGAGCAACATTTGCATCTCAATGATGGGGACTCATCTTTAAGGACCCAGCTGTCCAGCTGGGGGAGGGGAAGCCTAATTCCTTCCCCAGTGGGCCGGGGTGGGGGTGGGGGGTTCTCTATTAAGTGCCTACAGCTCCTCACACAGCTCCCACTCACCGCTGGGGACGAGGAAACGCAAAACAGTGATCAGACCAGCTGTATCTGTATCACTGCCCCACCCCACACCGTGGATGCACAGCTGCAGGCTGACTCTGTACCTATCTGTGTACAGTTCCCTTTTGTACCCTGATGGCAGAGGTGGACAACTCAGGTCAGAGGTCAGGGTGAGGACAGCTTCAGACAACACTTTGTCACCAGCTCCCTGACATCAGTTTGTCACCAGCTCCCTCACTAGGCTTCTTTGACTTGTCATCATCAACTATGACCATCTAGACAGCTCTCTCTCTCTCTCTCTCTCTCTCTCTCTCTCTCTCTCTCTCTCGTCCCTCCACTACAGAGAATGCCACTGTAGAGAGTTATAGTGTCCCCAAATTCATCCCAACCAAGGACCTCAGAATGTGACCTTTGAAAATAGGGTCTTTGCAGATTTAATTAAAGGTCATATGATATAGCCGCCCAGGATTAGAGTGGCCCTAATTTGTTTGTGTTTGTTTGTTTGTTTGTTTGTTTGTTTGTTTGTGAGAGCTGAGACAGGCTTTCCTTATGCAGCCTGAATGGCTTCAAACTTGTTGCAATCCCCCTGCCCCTGCCCCTGCCCCTGCCCCTGCCCCTGCCCCTGCCCCTGCCCCTGCCCCTGCCCCTGCCCCTGCCCCTGCCCCTGCCCCTGCCCCTGCCCCTGCCCCTGCCCCTGCCCCTGCCCCTGCCCCTGCCCCTGCCTCTTGAATGCTGAGGTTACTGGTGAGAATCACCAAGCCTGCAGCCTGAGCAGCTGGGGTGCATGCCTGTAATCCCAGCTGCCCAGAGGCAGAGGCAGAGGCAGAGGCAGAGGCAGAGGCAGAGGCAGAGGCAGAGGCAGAGGCAGAGGCAGAGGCAGAGGCAGAGGCAGAGGCAGAGGCAGAGGCAGAGGCAGAGGCAGAGGCAGAGGCAGAGGCAGAGGCAGAGGCAGAGGCAGAGGCAGAGGCAGAGGCAGAGGCAGAGGCAGAGGCAGAGGCAGAGGCAGAGGCAGAGGCAGAGGCAGAGGCAGAGGCAGAGGCAGAGGCAGAGGCAGAGGCAGAGGCAGAGGCAGAGGCAGAGGCAGAGGCAGAGGCAGAGGCAGAGGCAGAGGCAGAGGCAGAGGCAGAGGCAGAGGCAGAGGCAGAGGCAGAGGCAGGAGGATGGAGAGCAATTTAGCAAGACTGTCAAAAGAAAAAAAAAGAAAAAAATGTAAAAGGGGCTGCCCTGTAGCCTAGTGCTAAAGATTCACCACCAGATGTGGGGTCCTTGATTCCATCCCCAGCTGTGAGAGAGGAGGGAGGAGGGAGGTGGGGAGGAAGAAGGGAAAGGAGAGGGGAGGGGAGGGGAGCCAAGGGAAGGCAATATCAGCATATCGGGGAAGACAGCTGCCTGAAGATGGGATGAAACAGGAGCTTAAAGCTGCAGAGTCTCCAGAGCTGGGGGACTGTGCCAGCTCCTGTGAGTCCCTGGAAATGGATGGCCCACACTTTGGTTTGGCCTTTGGCCTCTAGACTGTAGGAGAATAAGCCAGCATTTGAAACCCCAACATGTGGTCCTTTGTCAGAACCCCAGGAGATGAATATGTCCAGGCAGAGTAGGAATCTGGTTATAGCCCTGAGTGGCTTCAGGGGTACCCTCCCAGGCAGCAACGAGAGCCAACAGCCAGGATGGGGTTCTCAACCCTGAGTCTGGCCAGCCTCTCCCAGACCTCACCTGCCCCAGAAGGAGGGTGACGTGGAACACCCGCCATCTGCCTTCAAGATTCAGTAGGAAACGGAACTGATGGGCAGATGGCATGGGCCCTGCCCAGGAGGGAGACATGACAGCAACCAGGGAGAGATAAATGAAGGAGACAAGGGACAGGATAGGACACCAGGAGCACTGTGCTCTGAAGACACACACGCCCCTTCTGGGAGCCAGAGCACAGGCACTATACTGGTTGGTTTTATGTCTGCTTGACACAGTCATCACAAGGGACCTCAATTGAGAAAATGCCTCCATAAGAGTGGGCTATAGGCAAACCTATAAGGCATTTTCTTCATTAGTGGTTGATGGAAAGGACCCAGCCCAATAATGGGTGGTGCCATCCCTGTGCTGGTGGTCCTGGGCTTTATAAACAAGCAGGCTGAGCAAGCCATGAGGAGCAAACCAGTAAGCAGCACTGTTCATGGCCTTCACATCAGCTCCTGCCTGCATGTTCCTGCCCTTAGTTCCTGTCCTGTCCTTTATGATAAACTGATATGGACACATAGGCTGAATAAACCCTTTCCTTCCTAAATTGCTTTGGTCATGGTGTTTCATCTCAGACAGGTGATCACAAACACCTCTGAACTCACACAAGCTAGACATACCAGACACATGTTTCCTACTGACTGGCAAGACAACTGGACACAGGGAAGGTTCTTAGGCCTGAGTTGTCTACCTTGTGGCTATTTGTGACCCTACAAAGGTAGCCACACCATAGCCATGGCCATATCCAGCATCTATACAAAGCATGCTTTCCAGGCTGTTTCCCTATGTAGGTACCTGGCTTTCTAGGCTCTCCCAGGGTCCCTGCAAAAAGCTGCTGGATGCTAAGCACCTCAGCAAGAGAGAGAACTTTCTTTACAGGTAGCCACATCAGCATCCAGCAACCACGTGACCAAGGCCTTGTAAGGACAGGATTGCCTTTTCTAAGCTCATGCAGCACTTCTAAAGAGCGTCTTGCCACCCTTGTGGTATCCAGCTACCCCCTCAGCTACCAGCTACCCCCTCAGCTATGCTGCACCTACCTATAAGGATGCTCAGTATCCACTAAGCCTCAGAAGGTCACTGCCCAGCCACAGGACCCCAAGCCACTGTCCGGGGCTCCAGTGCCCCAACCCTATTTGTTACACCTATTTTACACACATGCCACAATAGGCAGCCCACGTGTTGCTCTCATAAACCCTAAGTAAAGCCCCAGCACTGGATAGTAATGCCTGTGCCAGGGCATGCAGGTCTTGGACTCCCAGCTGGTGGATGGGATTTGTAGCTCTGTCTTCTCTGAGTTCTGGGATGTTGGGACAGGAAGAAAGGCTTCATAGAAAGGCAAGCCTGGAGGACCTCCAGGTGGCAGCTCCTGACCATAGCTTCAGCTCTCTAGGGCTGCAGAGGGATTCCTACCCTTCATTTGTCAGCCTTGATACCTCTTAATGGTGTGTGTGTGTGTGTGTGTGTGTGTTTGAGAGAGAGAGAGAGAAAGAGAAAGAGAGAGAGAGATGCCATCCACATGGATGATGACACCTACCTTCATCAAGAGAGGATACTGGAACCCCTGCACCTCCAGAATACAGAATCTGCCTCTGTGAGGCCGGAGGGCTCTGGCTGCTCCCCAGAATGACTTATGGAAGCCAGACCTGAGAGAGATTCATCTCCAAGTGGGCAGGAGCAGCCTGACATGGGAGAAGCTGGTACAGCCATCAGGACGCAGAGACAGCAGGCTGCCCCCTCTGCAGTAGAAGCACCATCCAGGTTTGAGTTAACATCATGGTGACAGAAATGGTTCAGAGCCAGGACATGGCGGGACATCACCAGGTCCTGTCACCACAGCTGTGCAACAACCTGTGCCCAAACTCTGGCAGGACAGGACAAAGACCATGCCCCACCTATGGCTGGAACTTCGAACTGTGCTTTCCTTGCTGCTGGCCAGAACCAGGGACAGACGTGTGCTAGTGGCACAAGTTACATTATCCTCCTAGACACAGATGGCAGCATGCTCACGAGACCCAACCTGAGACCCAGCTATCCTGTACAGGCGGGAAGGGCCCAAAGACCTGCAGCCAGTGCTATTAATATAGGGCAGCAGCCGCAGCCCTTCCCTTGATGCCACAGTGGGGACCCACTACCAAGCTGAGGAGATACCCTAAGTGGCAGGTAGCAAAGAGTCGTGCAGAGCATGGTGCGCATGTGCCTGCAAGGTGGGACCTGGTCATGGGGAGAGAGGCTGTGGACAATCTGGAGAATGCACTAGTGCCCATATCCCACCTCTGAGGGGGAACCAACAAGGAGTCTGAGGGCTGGAACCACCTCCCGCTACCTGTGACAGCCTGTGGGTACAACTGGGGCGGGAGAGAGAAGGGGGCAGGTTAAAGAGCAAGAGAGGCTAGAGGCTACATGGTAGGAAGAATAGAGGAATGTCAAAAACCTCTGTGTGCATGCTGACCAGGCCTCAAGTGTGGGCCCTCCGGAAAGGGCCTTTTGCACTTTGACTGAGCAAAGTGTGAGAGGAAAGTATCTCGGGGCAGGGATGAGTAGCCCTACATCTGGTCAGCATTCTTCTAAGAGGGGAACACAGCCTGCATGAGGACAGAGGCAGAGGATGGCGTGATGCAACCGCAAGCCAAGGACGCCCGATCCTTCCTCACAGCTGTGGGAGGTAGAAAGATCCTGCCTCGTACACAGGTGAGTGTGTAGCCCCAGACTTCACGATACCAGACCTCTAGTCTTCGGAGGTGGGAAACATAAACACCTGCTGTTTGGAGCCCCCACAGATGTGGCCATTTGTGACAACCATCCCAGGAGATGCACCCACCATCCTGTCGGAATGAACAGCACAGCACAGCTCCGTCTCCAGTCACCTGACTTCCCCTCAGCCTTGGTGAGGACTCACCTTCCTGTCTGGGTACTTTGAACCCCACAAGCTCTGTTAGCAAGAGTACTATGCAGGATCCAGGCCATCTGCACATGAGCCCACTGCTGTGACAGCACAGACCAGGGGCTGCTCCTGAGAAGGTGGCAGGAAGTGCCAAGTTGGAGCCAAGGCCCTGGAGTCACACACAAAGGATGGCTTGTGGCTGTGCCAGCCCCCGACACTGATGTGATCAGCATCGCCAAGCTCTGTCTCCATTCCACCAATTTCTCACAAACCTGTAACAGCTGGGCCTGCATCTCCCACAGTGGACAGATCCGTGGACAAACGCTGGAGGAATTTAGCTCCCGTAAGTCCCAGGGAACAGTTTCCACCACGGGGTGGACATGGATGGGAAGTTACTCAGGACCCACTGTCCTCAGATGAGGAGACAGTGGCCACGAGGTGGACAGAGGCTGAAGCTACAGTAAGAGTCAGCTCAGTAGATCCTGTCTGTCCACAGCTTCAGGTGCCCCCTCATAGCCCCAGACACTGTACAATAAGAAACCCAAGCCACCTCAAGCTCAGCAGCCCCATTCCCAGTCTGCACCCTGAAGATGCAGAGTGGACCAAGCAGGGGCACACACCTGTCCACAGCAGCCCAAAAATGCAAATCGTCTAGGTGTACTTGAATACCCAAAATGTGATCTATCCTGCGGTATGCTATGTATGTAGCTGAGGCTGGCCTGCCTGTCTCAGTCTTCATGCTAGAACTACAGGCATGGTGTATCACCAGCCCAGCTCCTGTACTGGAATATTATTCAGCCTAGAAAAAGAATGAAGCTGCCACAACTCAGTGGACCTGTAGGTGACAGAAGCCAGATGCAGAAGGCCACAGACCATGAGACTTTACTCATGTGATACACCAAGCAAAGGGAAATCTCCAGACAAAAGCAGACCAGCAGCTGCCTGGGAAGAAGAGTGACACCACAGAAACCATTTCTTTACAGGTGTTGAATGTTCTACGACTGAATGGTGAGTGTGTGTCCTGTGACACTCAGCATTAGAGCACCAGGCTGCCCGCCCCTCACATGAGGTAAAGAGACCAGCGATCAAGCCTGGGAGGCCAGTGGCCTATCCCTCTCCTCTGTAGAGACCAGTGCTAAGCAGGAGAGACTACCCCTGCATCCTAAGTCTGCACCACCTGTGGCCAGTTCACCACTTGCAAACAACAGTTGATCATCTGGATGGATGGATGGATGGATGGATGGATGGATGGATGGATGGACAGTAAGGAGCTGGAAAGACCCAGGGCTCCCAGAAGTGCTCTATCACATGCAGGTGGATGGAGTCCTAATAGAAGCAGGGTTTGGGATTCCAAAGGACTTGTACCCTTTTTAGTTAGGGGTGTGTGTGTGTGTGTGTGTGTGTGTGTGTCTGTGTGTCTGTGTGTGTCTGTGTGTGTGTGTCTGTATGTGTTTCTGTGTGTGTCTGTGTGTGTGTTTCTGTGTGTGTCTGTGTGTGTGTCTCTGTGTGTCTCTGTGTGTGTGTGTCTGTGTGTCTCTGTGTGTCTGTCTGTGTGTCTGTCTCTGTCTCTCCCCCTCCTCCTCCCCCTCCCCCATCCTGTCCTCCCTCTTCGCCTCTTACTTGTGGGCTAAGATCTGGGCCCTCAGCTGCTCCTGCTCCTGTGGCTTTGCTGCACCCTCATAAATTCTAACCCTATGAAACCACGGCCCAGTTAAATGCTTCATTTTATAAGTTGCCTTGGTTATGATGTTCTGTTATAGCAAGAAAGAAGTAACTAAGACAAACACTAATGATACTCTCCCCTGGAAGATTTCCTGAGATGCTTTGGACTAGTTTTTGAGTTTGTGTAACAGATCCCTAGCTGTTCTGGACTCACTCTGTAGACCAGGCTGACCTCTGATTCAGAGATCCGCCTGCCTCTGCCTCCTGAGGGCTGGGATTAAAGGCGTGAGCCACCACTGCACCTAGCCATTTCCTGAGGTCTTTAAGAGGCACTCAGGAGGCCTCAGCCCACAGCCCACAGACACAGACACTGAGGGAGGCTTGTGGGACCAGAACTCTAGCCAAGGACACAGCTATGATCAGAGCAGAAAGCCTCAGAGCAGCTAAGAAGCCACCAACAGCATGACCTAGAGCTTCATCACTCCACAAAGATTGTTATACATGTCATAAACCTCATCTCACAACACACAGCATAACCCAACACCAGCAGCACAAAACAACAGGTACGTAAGCACTCCGCACGGAAATTCCTTTAAAACTATTAAATACCTCTTAATGCAACCCATTATTTTATTGTGATAGGCTTTTATTTGTTTCCTGAGATATGGTCTTGTGTATCCCACACTGACCTGGAAGTGTCTCTGTAGCCAAGGAAGATCTTTAACTCCTAATCCTCCTGCCTCTACCTATTGAGTGCTAGAATTTCAGGAGTGCAGCATCTGCATACTGTGTCCAGGGGATTGAGCTCGGTGCTTCAAACAGGCTGAGTTGGTTTTAACCTGTAGCAATCTAACAATAAGTCTCAACTGAGAAACTGCCTAGATCAGATTGGCCTGGAGGCAGGGAGTGGGGTTGCCTTGATTGTTAATTGATTTAGAGGGCCCAGCCCACTGTGGGCGGCACCTCTTCCTAGGCAACTAGTCCTGAACTGAATAAAACTCTGAGCATGAGCTTGAGTGCCAGACAGATGGACAGACAGACAGCAGCATCCTTAGGTTCCTGCCATACTGCTTTGTGAAGTGAATTCTTTGGTGTGGAATAGCAAGCAGGCCTGACTTGGGTTCTTGTCTTGACTTCCTGGACTATAACCTGGAAGTGTAAGGCAAATAAACCCAAGCCAGGCGATGGTGGCACACACCTTTAATCTCAGCACTCGGGAGGCAGAGACAGGCTGATTTCTGAGTTCGAGGCCAGCCTGGTCTACAGAGTGAGTTCCAGGACAGCCAGGTCTACACAGAGAAACCCTGTCTTAAAAAAACAAAACAAAACAGAACAAAACAAACAAACAAACAAAAAAGACAAACCCTTTCCTTCTGTTAATTTTGGTTGGGGTTTCTTTCTCACAGCAACAGAAAAGTAACTAGGACATTAGGTGAGCATTCTATCAGCAGAGCCATAGCCTGAGCGCCTAAAACATTTGTCTTGCACTTATACAGTTGTTATACCTCAGTAAAAATGGTAATTAATTTAAACAAATAAATAAACCACTAAGTAAACACAGATGGATGCAAAAATACAACTGAAACTGAAGAATTTCTAAAATATAACAATTATACTGTCAGAATCTACACAATTCACTTAAATCATTAAATGCAGAAAATTAATAGTTTTGAGCTTTGTTCTTATAAAAGAAAACAATTTCTTAGCTTACCGATCTTCGGAGCCCAGGTGTGGGGAAACACACTTACAGTGCAAGCAAGGAGCGGGGAGGAGAATGCGAAGGAACCTGGGATCCGTGAGACCCTTTCTCAAACCAATCAACCAGCCAAACAGCACATATCACACAGATGCTGAAGCAGCCGATGGTGGCAAATAGAATACAACACCTCACATGGATCCCGTGAGGACATGGGCTTTATTCCAAAAATTCTAGTCAGTTTACTAATAAAACATATTAATAACATTCACTATATTGATATACCCAAGAAGAAAAATCACAGCATTACTTCCCTAGATATAGAAAAGGCAAAGTTTAATAGAGTATAATTATAATAGTATTTTTTTCCTGATTAAAAAAAATACAAACGGGGGGGTGGGGGGGCTGGAAAAATAGCCTAGCAGTTAAGAGTACCTGCTGCTTTTGCTGAGGACCTAAGTTCAGTTCCCAGCACCATGTCAGATGACAACAGCCTATAACTCCAGCTTTAGGGGACCCGATCCCCTCTTCTGGCCTCCAAGTGCACTGCACATAGTACATACACGAGCATACACAGACATGTAAATAAAAATAGGTCTCTGTACATATGAACTGTAAGGAAGACAGGAACTTGGAGGCGTGGTGCTGGGAGTGAGGCCCAGTACCTCACATGTGAGACCAGTCCTCTGCCACTAATGCCAGTTTCTAGTTCTGGCTCTGTTTTCCACGCTGGTGTTGTGAGATAGGATCTCATATATCCTGGGGAGGCCTTGAACTCCTGTCTTCTACCTCCACCTGGATGGCTCTCAGAACCAAGGCCTCCATGTCCCTAGTGCTGAGATTACAGGTGTGTGTCACCACACCCGGCTTCTAGGCCTGTTTCTAATGACACACACACACACAGACACACACACACAGACACACACAGACAGACACACACACAGAGACACACACACAGACACACACACAGACATACACACACACAGACACACACACACAGACACACACACAGACACACACACAGACACACACACACACAGACACACACACAGACACACACACAGACACACACACACACAGAGACACACACACAGACACACACACAGACACACACACACACACACACACAGACACACACACACACACACACACACACACAGACACACACACAGACACACAGACACACACAGACACACACACAGACACACACACACGGGGGGGGTGTCCTTGACCCATCACCTCATTGACTGAAGAAAAGCCAGAGCCATGTGAGTGTCTCCAACCTGAAAAATCTAGAGTGAACAATGTTCCGGGGCTGTTTTCAGGCTTTCAGAAGTTTCAGACTCAGTGGACCATATAAAAAAACGACATCCCAGTTTGAAAGATTCCTGGTTCGTAGCATTGAGGAGCAGCTCTCCTTGGCCTGTTTTCCTTATGATCAGGAACAAGACAGATGCCCATGAATGCTCAGCAAAGCCAGGAGTAGTCAGCCCAGAAAGATAGAAAGATGCAGAGGCAATGGAGAAATCCTAGCACCTGAATTGAGCCGGGAGTGGAGAGGGTGGAGAAGGACTGGAGTCTGCATCCCCATAACCCACATAAAATCAGACAGATGGAGGCAGAGATGGGGGGTCCCCAGGGCAGACTGACTAGCTAGCGTAGCCGACAGCTTCCAGGTCAACAATGACTCAGTAAATGAAATCAAGAAGTTGACTGAAGGAGACAGAAGACACCCAATGGTGACTCTTGGCTTCCTCACCTATATGTATACATGTGCACATGCACCTGCACACGTGTGCCCACACATATGCATACACACACACATATATACAAGTACATATATATATATATGTACTTGTATCAAAGAAATTAAAATCTCCAAGGGAAGCAGTGAGTGCATACAGGCTGCAGGTTAAAGGTCACATCTGGACCTCCCTGAAACTAGGCTACTCATGCATTTCTCGTGTCCACACTGTCTAGTACAGGGTCCCTCTGAGTGGTCAGGTACAACTAAGAATGTGAGGTTGAATTTAATATAGTTTACACATATAGCTTTATGATGATACACCAGAGAACTCAGCTCTAGACAACTCCAGCTCAGAAGGGATGAAGAGGGTGAAGGTTATCACATGAGGAGATCTGAGGAACAAGACAAGACAAGCCAGACAATGCGCAGGTCACAAGATTCCAGGAGGATACCTATTCTGAAAGGCATATCCTCAAAGGTGTCAGGACCATGGAAGTTACCAGACAATGGCCATATCTTCTGGGGCAGATGAGATACTTCACTAGTAAAATCTACATTTGGTTCATAACCCAACATGGGAAATCATCATGCTATTTCTGTAACATCTAAGTCTGAGATTATGTCAACATAAAAAGTTAAGAACTGGGCTGGAAAAGCCAGGCATGGTGGCACACGCCTTTAATTCCTGCACTCTGAAGGCAGAGACAGGTGGATCTCTGTGTGTTTGAGGACAGCTTGGTCTATGTAGGTAGCTTCAGTACACAGTCAGAACTACATAATAGAGCCCATCTGGAAAAAAAAAAAATGAGAAACTGGGCTGAAGAGATAAGTCAGAGGGTAAAAGTACATGTTGCCAAGTTTGATGACCTGAGTTTGAATCCTGGGACTCACAACTTCTGCAAGTCATCCTGTGACAAACATGTGCTATGACACAAACATGTGAACACGCACAGTAAATAAATAAATGTGATTTAATTTTCTTAAACTAAAAGCTAAAAAGATGAATTGACATTGGTTAACCAGAAACTTTGTTCCAGAAACATGTCCCCAGAGCCCTGGCAGGGTCCTATCTTCAGGGCTCAGAGGGAGTTTGACCCTGCTGAGCCTGGCCTGCAAACTAAGGCCTCTAGAACTGAGAGAGCATTCATCTGGTTTGGTTGTTTGGTTTGGTTTTGTTGTGGCAGTAATTGAACCCAGAGCCTCCTGCAAGTTAGAAAAGCACTCTACCACCAAGAGGCTTCCCTGCCCCTCCCCCCTTTTTACCTTTTATTTTGAGATAGAATCCCATTAAGTTTCCCAAGCTGAACTTGAATTCACTCTGGAGCACAGGACACACACAGACACACACACACAGACACATACAGAGGGTAAAAGATCAGGCTATGTCCTACTCCAAGTAACTGCATATTGTATGAAGCGATGCTATGTTTGCTTCTGTTTTGTTTTGTCTCCAGACTGTGCCTTTCCCCGAAAGACTCCATTTTACAAGCAGCTTCTTTTTTTTAGTCGTTTAAAAAAAAAGTGTATTCTTTTTCTTTACTTGTGTGTGAGTGCGTTTGAGTGGGCAGGTACTATAGTGTGCGTGTGAAGCTCAGGGGACTTGCAGGAGTTGGTTCTCTCCTTCCACCAGGTTGGTCCTGGGGATTGAACTCAGACTGTCAGGCTCCGTGGCAAGTGTTTCTACCCATGAACCTTCTCCCCAGCCCTTTACTCCATTTTGAAGAAGAAAGATGACTGCAGACCCTAGGTGGACCCCAAAGCTGTCAAGCACCAGTTTCCAGCACTAATGAGTTACTTGGGAACAGAAAAAAAGCCACTGTCTAGGTTTATCAAGATGGATAGAGACTGTAAAGGCAGGAGATGTATTACAAACTCACATCACAAAAACCCAGGAACTTATCAGACACACAAGGCCAAGAACAGAGCGGGAAGCAGAGCATCCCCTGCTTCCATAGGTACCAGAATTTTCTCTCTGCAGCATGCATGCACACAGGTCCATATGTGATGCTCAGAAGTGATGAATCCTGAATACCGAGATAGTATGGTCCACACCAACTGATACCTGGTGTGCTCCTCAAGGACTGACAAGTTGAGGACCCTCCTACTGTGTCCCTGGAGCAGCTCAGCTAGTCCCTGCTGCCACCTGCCTGCCATTCACCTTTTGGGCTTCTTGACCTGGTTCAGCCTTTCCCCTCACAGCTGAACGGACTCTCAGACCCTGCTTCCACAGCGCCGCAGCAGCGCCCCTGCAATGCTGGTCTGTTCATCAGTACAAACAAACCCTCCCAGCCCATGGCTGCAACCTTATGAACATTGCTGCAGCCTCTTTAACTCGCACATGTATGTGCACAGATACACAGATGCATTGACTGTATCCTGTGTGATGTGAGCGGTAGTGCTGGTAGACCCTACTGTTTTAATTAAGATTAGAATTAAAGAACCCTCATTATCCTAGCCTGGATTCTGCAGGTACATGGGGTTACACGTAGCAAATTGCTGTCATCAAAACTGCTGAGTGAACTTGTTGTTATTCGATAAATTCTGCCATCATAGAAAGACACAAACACGTTCCTGTCAGGACAGCGGGCTAGCCTGCCCCAGCCTCCCAACAGCTGGGATGATAGGTGTGTGCAGCCAGACTATTGCTTAAACTTTCAGTTCACAGTATTCTAGTAGGGGAGCCCCCAAAATGTTACGCAAACAAAGAATCTAGAAGGGTGCTAGCACAAACCAAGGTCTGTGAGCCAAGCCTGCCTGGGTCTAAGTCCTGCTTACTGGAAGCCAGGCACTGTCATCTCCTTTGGTCCAGAGGATGTGAAGCAGCAGGTCTAGGAGCTCTTCACAAAGCCACCCAGGCTTGAAGCCACCTCTGCTTGTTAAATGCAAATGAGACTCTTTCAAATGCTAATGCGGATGCACAGGAGGCCTCCAGAAAGGAAAGAAAAGAAAGAGGCTGGGGGGGGGAGAGAGAGAGAGAGAGAGAGAGAGAGAGAGAGAGAGAGAACGAGCCCAGAGGAAGTGGAAGAGACAGCCAGACAGGAAACTCCAAAGGAAAAGACTGAGTCGCCACTGAACATCTGTGTGCAAAGTACATCGGGGTGGGCTGAAGGCCGGGTTGAAACCTCACCAACTACAGGCTCCACAGACCACAAAGTTGACCTGTAGTACCTTGAACAGTATCTGCACGCTGGCCTGCTCTTGGGAAGACCATCAGCAATCCCACTTGGTACAAACAGCATCGCTTGACAGAAAGCCTAGCAGAATTGTCTAAACAGCCAGGAAGTACCTCATGCTCACCTAAGGGCCTCAGCAGGGAGCAATGAATGGCCTCAGAGCCCTACCCCTCAATGGCAGGTGCAGATGCAAGTGCCAAGCTGCCCTAGGGCATCACCTGCTACTATAATTACCAGAATTTTCACTCTGCAGCATAACAAGCACATAGGTGTACATGTCTGCCTACATTCATGTCCTCACCCAGACACACTCCAGCATTCAATGTCCACCACGCATTTCCTCTGTCTTTATACAGAAAGCTTTGTTCCCAGGAGTTTGGCAATTTTAGTGCCCTGATACCCAGATAAAGAAACTGGACCATGAACTGAGATTGTGTTAGAGGAAGCCAGGTTTCCAGTGTGGTCATGTTCCCACTCTTCACAGACCAGAGTACAGGACAATAACACAACCCTGCCCTTTCCTGCTCCTTAAATTCCCATTCTAGAGCCCAGCAGTTCAAGAGCAAGGTACACTCACCAAAGTTGTGAGCCCCTGAGCTTGAGCAGTACCCAGTATGCAACATCTAGCACCAGCATCTAGCATTAACATCAGCTCCCAGCATAAGCATCAGGTCCTAGCATCCAGCAGCAGTATCAAGTCCCAGCATCAGCATCAGCAGCCAGTATCCAACATCAGCATCAGCAGCCAGTATCCAACATCAGCATTCTAGCATTCAGCATGAAGCCTTAGCCTAGGTACCAGGAGCAGTGAAACAAAGGTTGGTTGTGTTACTTTTACACACACACAAACACAAGCACGTGCACGCGCCCACGCATGCGCCCACCTTACTCTCTGAGCTGTGTCTTTAGGAAATCGACCATGGTCAATGCTGTTTTACTTTAAGTACATTAGACTGTTGTCAGGAGAAGACTAGAAACTGAGTTGGGGGGCGCCAAAAGCATTGTCTATACTGGGGTTGGGTACACCAAGGCCACCCATAAGGCCACAGTGGAGAATTGCTTCACTCTTCCTAGACACTCATCTGCACATGACACAGGAAGGAGCCCACAAACATTGTAATGACTTGCCCTTCCTCATCCAGGCAGCCTGTGGATCTTAAGCAGGATGACTACAAATACATGACCCTATGGGCCAGACCTGATCTCCAGTCAGGATTAACTCAACTAACTCACTAATTCACCTACCTGGGACTTAAATCTGAGGAGACAGGGAAGATGGCTTGGGTGGGACTTAGGAAACAGGCCTTAGCCTCAGTAGCCACACCACGTGGTAGAAAACAGCTCTCCAATTCTACTTCCAGAAATGCTGGGCCTGAGCCTTCAGTGCAGAGGCCAATGGTCTCACTCCCTGGGGCAGCCTGAAGCTCCTCCTCAGAGACCCCAGTACCCAGCAGGCCATCCAGCCAAGACCACTCCCTGCTGAGCAGGATCCAAACTCAATTCCTCTCTTCTTCATGCTTGTTTTTCCTGGAGCCAGATCCGTTCTTTTCAGCATCCTCTTTGAGATAAAAATCAAAAAACAAATCTTAAAGGCCATCTCCAAAAACCACAGAACGGCTGGGATTGAGTAAAAATAAAGCCTGCGGTTTCCCTCCGGGGAGGGAGGGCTTCCTGCTCTGCTACAGAGGTGCTGAGTTGGCAGCCCCATGACCAGGCGGAGACTCCTGGGGTCCTGGGGCACCAGGCTGCGTGCAGAAGCAAAGTAGGTAGGGGACCGTGGACCACTGATAACTCTGAATAATTCTGATAACTAGAATCCAGAGTCCCCTGCTCCCAGTGACTGAGGCTGCAATCAGTGAAGCACTTGAATGGTTCCCCCAAATTCATAACCACCCCAGTGTCAGAGGGGGATTAATACATCTCTTATAGATATGATCTGATCAGGTTAAGATGAGGCATCCTGGCCTAAGGTTGGTCCTACATTCAAGTATAGATATTCTTAGTTTGGTATGGTGGCTCACACTTCTGATCTCAGTACTGGGGAGAGGCAAGAGATCAAGGGCAGCTTTGGCTACTCGAGACCCTGTCTAAAACCTGGTAAACAAAGCTGGGTATCCTGGCACACGATTTTACTCCCAGCACTGGGGAGGCAAGTAGAGCTCTCTGAATTCAAGGCCAGCCAAGGCTACATAGTGAGACCCTATCTCAAAAACAAAACAAAACAAACAAAAACAGAACAAACAGATGAAAAACAAAACAAAAATAAACAGGCTAGAAATGCCTATAATATATGGAACTCAAGAAGCCGAGGCAGGAGGTTTACCATGAGTTCAAGGCCCAGCCTGAGCTACAGAAGCTACTCTATCTCAAAAAGAACAACAGAAGAAGGCAACTAAAATAAGAGTATCTTGTCCATGTAGGAGACATGGGGGAGAGGCAGACGCCGAGGAAGATGTTGTGTAGTGACAGAAGTGGAGTGGGGTGGTGCTGCCACAAAACAAAGAGTACTTGAAGCTGCCACAGGAGGCAGAGGCAGACGAGGGCCACCAAGAGCTTTCACATAGAGGGTGTAAGGGTGTGTCCTGAGGAGAGGAGCAGCACCGGGTGGGCAGTGTGGGATGGAGTGTAATGGCCTAGAGGGATGTGCTTGGTGGCTTTAACTGTCAAGTTGACCCAACCTAGAGTCACTTCAGAAGAAAACTTCAAGCTGGGTGGTGGTGGTGGCACACACCTTTCCCCACACTTGGGAGGCAAGGGCAGGTGGATCTCTGAATTCCAGGCCAGCCTGGTCTACAGAGTGAGTTCTAGGACAGCCAGGGCTAAATAGAGAAACCCTGTCTTGGAATAAAGGAGGAAGGAGGAGAAGGAAGAGGAAGAGGAGAAGGAGAAAGAGGAGGAGGAGGAGGAGGAAGAGGAGGAGGAGGAGGAGGAGGAGGAGGAGGAGGAGGAGGAGGAGGAGGAGGAGGAGAAAGTAGTTTCAGTTGTGAACTATCTGGTTCCTTGGTTCTCAACCTTCCTAATGTTGCAACCCTTTAATACAGTCCTTCATGTTGTCGTGATCCCAACCATTAATTTATTTCATTGCTACTTCATAACTGTAATGTTATGAATTGTAACATAAATATCTGATATACAGGATATCTGCTATGTTACCCTCAAAGGGATTGAGACCCACAGGTTGAGAACTGCTCGTCTAGATTAAATTGGCTGGTAGGGGGTTTTATCTTGATAGTTCATTGAAGTGGGATGACCCTCCCTGAATGGGAGCAGCACTATTTCCTATAACAGAAATCAGGGCAAACAACAGCATGGGTACATCCACTGTCTCTCTCTCCTCTTGACGGTGGATGTGACACTTTAAATTCCAGCCTTGACTTTCAGGCAATGGTGGCCATACCGGCAACTGTGAGCTGAATAAAGCCTTCCTCCTCACAGTTGCTTTTGGTCAGGGTATCATAATGTAGTGATGGAAATGAAACTCAAACAAAGGAGCAGCACGCTGTGGCGTGACACAGGCGAAAATGACGTGCCAAGTGCAGAAGTGACATGGCATGGAGCATTCATTGGTTGGATTAGGCCCTGCCTGGGACTGACCTGACTCTGACCTCCAAAACTGAAGAACCAAATCTTCTGTTTGCAGTGTTTTGTGACAGCATCCAGTCATGCAGGTTATTAACTTTGTGGCAACCCCAAACAGTGATCCTGAATTACCTAGCCCATAATGTGTTTCGAAGGTTACCCCTCTATGCCCATGTGGGAGAACCTTGGTGTGCACCCTGCTGTCCTCAGTGGAGATGCAGCCTGTGAACCACTGGGGTTTCTTTGTGCTGCCTGTTTGTTATTCTGAAGCCATGGAACTAAGAAAAGAATGGGACCTTCCATCCCTGTTCCAAAAAGCCCTTCCTAAGGGGATACTCCTGGCAGCAGATGGTCCCAGGGATGTGAGTCGGTTGAGAAGGCAGGGTTGCTGTGGGTACAGAGCAGCATCCCAGCTCCTGGATGCCTACAGGCATGAGAAGAGACCATAGAACTCATGGGCTCTAACCTTGAGGTCATTTTCTTAAGATGCTCCAGTGCCAACCTTCTGACATCTTGCATAAGCATCAAATCTTACCGAAGGGCTTGTCCCCAAGATCTTCACCATAGGCTTCGATTCTGCTCATATGTCATAGAGCTGTGTTGTTGTTGTTTTGGGTTGTTTGTTTGGTTTGGTTTTCCTTTCCTTTTCTTTTCTCTGCTGGGGATGGAAGCTATGTCCTTTTACATGGCAAGCAGGTGCTCTTCTGCTGAGCCACATCCCCTGTCCTGCAAGAAGCTTTTAGCTCTGAGAAGCAGCAGGTTACCGGGCTCAAAAAGAAGAGGAACAAGAAATACTGAAAACTGAACAAGTGCAGAATTGCCACGTGACTCAGGAACTATGTCCCTAGGCATATACCAAGCAAGGCACACACACTCATGGGTCCACATAAAACCCTGAACCTGAGAGTTTCTGTTGGGTTGATGGTGGTGTTCTGGGACTAAAGGCAGGGTCTGTACAGAGGTCAATGTACCAAATGCCAGGTACCATTCACTTTGATCCAGTGAATACATGGGCTGAGGAGCCGGCCCAGGGGAGTGCTTCCTGTGCAGACATGAAGACCTGAGTTGAAATCTGTAGAATCCAAATTTAAAAAGAAGAATCAATCAAACAAACAAACAAAAACAACAAAAATAAAACAAACAAACAAAAAAACCCCCAAAACAGGGGCTGGGAACATGGTTAAGAGCCTGTATTGTTTTTGCAGAGGACCTGAGTTCAAGTCCCAGCACCCACATCAGGTGGCTCATAATCATCCATCACTCCACCTCCAGGGAGATCTAGCACCCTCTTCTGGCCACCATTGGCACTGCACTCATGTGCATATAACCCTTAAACACACACACACACACACACACACACACACACACACAGCATGCATAATTAAAAGTAATAAAGATACATCCTTTAAAAACAAAACAACAAACAAACAAAAAACTCCACTGTGATGGTGAGAAACCCTGTGCCGGTGGAGTGGAAACTGGAGATCTCTGGGGCTAGCCAGCCCATCTTGCTTGGCAAGTTCCAAGCTAGGGAGAGACCCTGTCTCAAAACAAAAGAGAGACAGCCCTGAGATTGTCCTCTGGCTTTCATGTACATGTACATGCACACAATCATGTGTGCGTGCACATACACACATGCACATACCCACGTGCACTCCAACACATGCCCACACACCAATGAATACTAGAGTTTTGTCCCCTATAAAGAAAGCAGCAGCAGTCAGTAGCTGCTCTGCAGAACAGGCAGGAAGTCTCCCGGGCTCTTCAGAGACATGGCCCACTGAGATCAAAGACAGGGGATGATGTAGCTTCCTACAACCTATGCCTCCTGCAGTTAGCTACATTTTCTTTTCTCTGATTCCACACGTCCCTCATCCTCTCATCCCAAACTGTGCTGGACACAGCCTTTGATTTCTCATATTCTGGGGCTCTCCCATGCCACCGTTTGAAGGGAATCACCCCACACAGGACACACGGAACTGGTTAAGAGGTCAAGAATACAACCCAACAGGGCTGTACCACAAAACTCTCCCTGAGTTCTCTCTCATCCCTACTGACCTGTGTCTACAAGCCTGGGCTGCACAGGGAGATGCTTTGATGGACAGTAAGATCTCCGTCCTGTAGAGAAACGAAATCCCTACAGACATGTCAGCTAGCCTCCATAGTGACAAGAAAACACACGACTTCAATGTGCATCCCACTCCTGTCCCCAGCTCCTGACCCTGTTGGTTCATTCAGTGCTGTTTAGCACCTTGATAAATGATGAAGACACGGGGCACCTGCTGTTCTATGTGACAGAAGAACCTCTTGCTCTGAAGATACTTATCTTCACCATCCAGAAACAGCAAGCACTGGATCGGCTGCTGGGGGGTGTGTTTCAGTGGCAGGGCACCTGACCAGCATGTGTGATGTCATAGGTCAATCCCCAATAATAGAAGCAAAATCTGCAATCAAGTGCTGAGCTGAAGCACCAGATGCCAGCCATGTCTGCCCTACTGTGCTCAACTGACCTCATTCATCATGGAGAGGCGATATGTAGACCCACGGCTTCAAAACCAAGGACAGAGCCTATCTGAGGCTGGCCCTCAAGAACCTGTTCCCCTCCTCTCCTCTCCCCTCCCCTCCCCTGTTTTCTCCAGCTCCCCAGGGAAATGGCCACAGGTCAGACCCTTTGGATTCCAACTATCAAGAGAGTTCTAGGACAACTCACAGACACCTTGGGATGTTCTTCCTCACTGAAGATCTATCCCATCAACCCTGTAGGGACAACTGTCCACTAAACACTTATTCCTGGCCAAGAGAATCCAAACCCATTCTAAAGTATGGTCAACCACTGTTAATGTAGCAGCAAGGTCTGTTAGGAAAAACTCCTTCTAGACAAAAGAACGGAGTCCATAACTTGAGTAGAAACCTAACCTACCATGGGCCGACCAAGGGGCTACTGCTAAGGAGGTGGGCTTATCCTAAGCCATGGTAACGAGATGGAAGGAACAATTTTTTCTTTAATGAGATTCTGTTCCTTTCCTACCCAGAATTCCTGTCCTTACCCACCCACCCCCTGCTCCCAGTGCAGTCTGTATAAGCTGAGCACCCATGAGGTCTGGCTTGGTCTGCCTACCTTTCTGAGTCCCAAATCAAAAGGAAACAATCTTTCTTTGTTTCTTTCTTTGTTTGTTTCTTTGTTTCTTTCTTTGTTTGTTTCTTTCTCTCTTTCTTTCTTTCTTTCTTTCTTTCTTTCTTTCTTTGTTTCTCTTTTTCTCTTTCTCTCTCTCTCTCTCTCTCTCTCTCTCTCTCTCTCTCTCTCTCTCTTTCTTTCTTTCTTTCTTTCTTTCACTCTTTCATTTTTTTTTCTGTCTCTTCCAGATACTGGCCAGAACCTGAGTCTGCTTTTTCTGATGCTTTGGGCTTCGTTTTCTCTAAAGCACCCCCTCTATCATGAGGACGCCTGTCTGCTATAGCTTTGACCTTTTCTTCTCCATTTCCTCCTGTGGGCCACGGCTGAGGGCTGATGCTGCCTGTTGGGGGCAAGGGGAGGGGTCTTCCCAACTCAAGCCCAATTGTTCTTGAGCTTCTGTGTGTGTGTGTGTGTGTGTGTGTGTGTGTGTGTGTGTGTGTGTGTGTAGAGGTCAGAGGACAACTCTTGGGGGACAGTTCTCTCCTTCTACTGCCTGGATCCTTGGATTAAATTCAGGTTGTCAGGCTTGGCAGCAAGTTTTTTTCTCCACCCACTCAGCCCAGAAGAGCATCTTCTGAAGTGTTGTTTTGCAGGGCTACAGTACGAAGACCAACACCAGATGTGAAACCAGGGGAAATGAGAGGCAGGAGCCAGATCCTCTTTAGCCAGGTTCCTCTACCACATGCCGCAATGGCCTCCCACCATCACCAGGGGCACATAGATATGGACTCTGTAGAGACAAGCTACAAGCCTTCTGGTGTGATTCTGCATTCAGTCTCACCCCCCCCCCCGGGGGGGGGTGAACTCCACTGGGTCAGACAAAGTGCTCTGGACTACATTCTCCCTACACCGCCATCGCATGTCCGGCTTGTGGTAAGTGCAAAACGAGGCAGGCTGAGGCTGAGGAAGCAGGGTTTCCCAAGCTCCCGAATGTCCATGGGCCTGTGGGGGATGGGGGACAGACTCCAGCTTAGCTCAGCTGAGAGTGTCCAGGAGTGCGGAAGGGCCATCTGTAGGTGACTTAAGTGGTAGTGCTCTGTGACAAAGACTTCACCACAACCCCCACTACAGTTCTTAATGAGAAAGACAGTCCTTGGTTCCAAACTGTTTATTGATGGTTCATCATGGAGAGTAGAAGCATACCACTTCCTCAGGGTGGACCAGAGATTAAATACCTTTTGCCGGAAGAAATGTCCGGGAAGGGAAGCTCATTGGCTAAACCCTCAGGGCCCATCTAGATACCTCATTAGCATGGAAAACTCTGTGTTCTGTGCTAAGTGACCAGTGGTCATGTTTGTTGTGTGGGGATAACACATAACAAACATGTTGTGTCATGTGCTCCAGGCCAGAAATCTAGTCAGAAGTAGGCGAAACGCCTACTATCCTCAGGTGAGTCCCGGGGTTTCTGAACCCACTTGACCTTACCAAGTTTCCTGGCACTGTCCCTGCCCCACATTCTGGAGCAGGAGGAGCAGCAAACTGGCCCTGCAGAGTGTACTTAATCAATGCACACAGGAACAGTACCACTAACCACGCCTCTGCACTGTAGTACCCACGGTCTTCATGGGTTGCCTTCCTTGCCTCTGAGCTCTTGGGATGTGGCTGGTCTCCATTGTGTGTTCTGTTCCCCGCGGCTGTGGCCAGGAGCTCTTCCATTCATCTCACAGCATCGGAGAACAGACTGGACATGCTCAAGGCTGGCAGACTCGGCTCAGATATGTGACTCTAGTTGTTATTGTTGCTTAAGTGGGGGGAGGAGCATGCTGGGGAGAGGCACACCTATGTACACATGTTGGTGAAGGCTACGTGTCATCCTTTTGAATACCATCTACCTCCTTTGAGACAGCATCTCTCATTAGTCTGTAGATCACCAATTAGATTAGACTGGTTGGCCAGTGAGCCCCAGAGATCTTCCTGTGTCCACCGCCTATCACCACGGTTACAAGTGTACACAGCCATGGTCAGCGTTCTTATGTAGGTTCTGAACATCTAACTCTGATCCTCATGTGAACACAGAAAGAGCTTCGCCAAGTGAGTCAGCCCTGTGGCCCCAGCCCTCCCCTTTCTATACTGAGACAAGATTCCATAGCCCATGCCGGCCATTAAACTCACAATACTCTTCCTGTTTCAGACTCTTGAGTGCTGATGTGTGTCATCATGCCAGGCTTGAACTCCATTTCTCTGGATGTAGCCAGGTCAACTACGCCAAGCAGCAGGGAGAAGAGAAGAGGAGCAGATGGGAAACAATTAGTTTCTTTCATGAAGCAAAATATTTTACAGGTTTCTATGTTTTGCTGAAGACACACATGCACTTGTGGACATTGCGGGTGGGAGTTGCTTCTTTATTTCTAAGTCACCGTCCCTGCCATGGCTGTGACTTCTCCATCTTCTCCTGAGGGCTAACACTGCCTGCTTGGGGTGGGAGGAGGGTCTTCCAAACTCAAATCCAGTTGCCCTTGAGCTTCTGTTTGAGTCTCTCTCTCTCTCTCTCTCTCTGTGTGTGTGTGTGTGTGTGTGTGTGTGTGTGTGTGTGTGTGCGCGCGCATGCGTACACATGCCACTTCATGCTTGTGGAGATAAGAGGACAGCTTTTCGGGAGCCAGTTCCTTCCACTGCATGGATCCTGGGATTAAATTCACATTGTCAAGTTTAGCAGCAAGTTTTTTGTAGGGTGTTGATGTTGTTGTCCATTATTTTTGTTTTTCATTCACTCAGCCCTTCAGAAAATGCACTTGTGGCCAAAAGGCCTCCTGGACTTCAAGTTAGGACATGGACAAATGCACAGAGTGAAAGAGAATGGTCTTGTGAACATCCTCAGACACCTTTCTATAGGGATCGGAGAGCAGAGGAAGTCTGGGGAAAGCAGGCACAGTGAGCGTTAGGGGACGGGTGGTATCTGGCTTCCTTCTAGAGACCTGATCGAATTCATCAAATCGAATCGAATCGTCTCCTCCAGGTGAGAACACCTAATGAATATGTGCAGGGGCATGAAATTTAGCATTCCCTGGAGACTGTCAGGATGATGTTGTGCTGCTCAGAAAACCCACTCTGGCCCTGCCTGCCAAGGAGAGGCTGTGAGGCAGGGCTGCAGGTTTTAATCCCATTCTGAAGCCTCTTGACCAGCTCAGGAAACAGAATGGAGGCCCAGCTCTGCTCTCAAGGACCGGATGTAGCATGCAGCACTTTCAATGGACTGGCGCAGACCGAGACTGAAGAGAAAGTGCCTTCTTGGGTGCATAATAGGAAGCTCAGAGAATGGGGGTGGGAGACAAGGACAAAGACAGTTAGGGACCCTCCTGGCTGCTGGTAACACGGAGACAAAGCTGGTTAACGAGAAGGTTGTGCAAACAGGAATCAGGGACCCAGCTTGGCTGAGAACCAGAAGACTCTGCCCTCCAGAGGATGCCAAGCCGTGTCCAAAGACAACTCAGGGACTCAGCTAGCCTTGAGTGGGTAGAGCCTGAGGACTGACTGTCAGGGGACCTCAGTGTATGATGTTAGGCAGCTAGGCAAATACTAGAAAGTGTAGAGGCTACTGAGGATGGACTTAGCCCTCAGCAGCTTCTAACTCCATTTCCCATTTCTCTAGGAGAGGGAAACAACACAATTTTCTCTTTAAGATTTTAATTACTAAAGAAAAAGGTAGTGATAACCTGGCCTTGTTTAGACTCATTAAGGGAAAAGCTACTATTCCTTGGTCAAAAAAAATTGAACCTACCTCCCTCGCCCCTGTGTGCAAAGACAACCTTACTACCTGCTCCCCACAACAGAGACATTACACACTGCTGCCTCCTCCCGTAACCTCAAGAGTTAATCCAGCTGGACCTGGCCAAGGGACAACTTGTCAGGAAAGCTGATTTACGTGAAGACCTGATAAAAAGATGGGAAGAGTGGTTATCACTCTAATGAGATAATGTATTTATCCTTCCCCAGAGCCTTTCCCTTGGGGCAGTCATTTATAGAGTCCTGGCCTGGCAGTCCACCACTGGGTAAGAACTCGGAAAAGGTAAACTTTTCCTTTTCCTTCTGTTTCTTTTTCTTTTTCTTTTATTTTTTAAATTTTATTTATTGTATGAGTGCTCTGTCACATATACAGCTGCATGCCAGAAGAGGGCATCAGACTACCTTTATAGATAGTAGTCACTCACCACGTGCTTGTTGGGAATTGAACTCAGTTCCTCTGGAAGAGCAGTCAGTGCTCTTAATCACTGAGTCATCTCACCAGCCTTGTTTCTTTTTCTTTCAGATACTGACTAGAAGACTAAGTGTGCTTTCCTTGACAGTCTGGACTCTATCTTCTGAAATCCCACCCTCCTACCCACCCCTCCCACCACACACCTGCTTGCTGATCTCCCTTTGCTGAACCTGCAGGCTTTCTTAGACCCTCACTCAAAGGGCGGCTTCCTCTCTTCCTCTTGCCCATCTCTGTCCTCCTGGCAACTTCCAGGGGTTGCTTCTGTCTGCCCTGTTGCTTTCCTCTCAAATTCTCATAAAACAGTCCTTGAGTCTATTTTTAAAATCCTTTTATTAAAGATCCTAAGAATGCGAAAGAAAATCCCAACTTCTCCAATAACATGAGACCTGTCGTTTCCCCTGGCAGCAGTCTCCCTCAGTCTCCCATCTGCTGTAGGGTTTGGTCTGAACCAAGATGGAGCCCACGAACACCCAGCTAGAAACAGCCATCCTTGCTGCAGCTCCCTTCTCTGCAGGATGCTGGGGTGATACCCACAGCCCTGGGGTTGATTTTTCTTGCATACTCTCTGGACTGAGGGTATATGATGGTTCTTCCTTTTGTAATCCTTGTAAAGATTTTTAGTGGTTTTAAACGAACGTTTGTTTGTTTATTCATTCATGCATTTATTAGTGCTATGTGTAGGAACGTTTGGCCTGCATGTATTCATATGTATCATTTGTGTCCCTGGTACCTGTGAAAGTCAGAATAAAGCACTAAATCTCCTGGAACTGGACTCAGACAATCACGAGCTGCTGTGTGGGTGCTGAGAAAAGAACCCAGGTTCTCCGCAAGGGCAGCAAGTGCTCTAACCACTGAGCCATGTCTCCAGTCCCCATCTTTAATTTTTTAATTTATGTATTTATTTATTTTGTGGGAGTGTGGGTGTGCGTGTGCCACAGAATGCATGTAGAAGCTAGAGGACAATCTGCAGGGCTGGCTCTCATCATCCATTGTAGATTCCAGGGATAGAGTCAGTCAGGCTTGGTGGCAAGAGCTTTTATCTGCTTTTATCTCTGGCTCTTTAGGATGTCTCTGTCTGTCTCTGTGTCTAAGTGTGTCTCTCCATGTCTCTGTCTCTGTCCATCTGTCTGTCTGCATGCAAGCCAGGACCTAGTACATACACTCTCAGTTAATCTATAACCCAGCATCTGTTTTCTGTTTTAAGGGCAATGACTCTAAGATAGTAAGTACAGATGTTGCCATGTTCTGGGATGGAGAGGTGGCTCAGCTGTTAAGAGTGCCTGGGTTTGGTTCCTAGCACCTACATCAGGCAGCCCACACCCTGTAATTCCTGTTCTAGAGGATCTGATACCCTCTGCCCTTCTCTGTGTGCCTGTGGTACACACACCCCCACATCCCCCCACACACACACCCCACACACACATCTTTTAAAAGTTATTATGTTGTTATGTTATAGTTCACTTGCCTTCCACACTGAAAGGTAAGGTTAGGCATCCTCAGGTATGTCCTGGTAGTCACTGCTAACCCCTGCGCTGAAGCACCCAAGATGAATGGCTGGTCACCATGCCTGTACGGTGTCAGCATGCCATCTTTACCATCAACACTGCATTAGTTACTTTTCTTATTTGTGACCAAATACCAACATAAACTACTTCAGTAAAGAGAGATTTATTTTGGCTCGTGGTTTGAATGGATACAGTCCATCATGGCAGAGAGAGTTGCAGCAGGGGAGTGAGGATACTCCCTCAGCTCTGGGTAGATCAGGAAGAAAGCAGAGACAAATGTGGGTGCACAGTTGACTTCTTGTTTTGTTTCTTTTTATTCAATTAGGGATATATCCCATGATATTGTGATGCCCACACCCGGTATAGGTCCCCCCCAGAAAACATACTCATAGACACTTTCAAGGATGTGTCTCCTGAGTGATTCCATCTGGTCAAGTTGGCAATTAAGATTAACTACCACCACTGTCATTATCATTAACATCATCACTGTTGACCTCATCATCACCATGACATCACCATCACCATGATATCACCACCATCACAACCATCATCACCATCACCATGACTACAACCACCATCACTACCATCACCATAACCATCACCATGACATCACCACCATCACCACCCTCATCATCAACGTCACCATAACCATCGCCATGACATCACCATCGTCACCATCTACACCACCACTGTCATAGTCTCCATTATCATCATCACTACAGTCATCTGTGATTGACACCTGCCTTCTGCTTGTATCAATTTATTTAATCTTCACACACTGTGAAATGGGAGCCTCTGGCCAGTTCACAACTGAAGACTCTGTGTCACAAGAATGGCAAGCCCGATAGCTAGGAAGTATATGACCTGAAGCCGTCTGGCTCTGTCAGGATAGACTCAAAACCTTCCCAGCCCTGGTACACATGAAGCTTGTAGCAGACAGACAGCAGACACTTTGCTTTTCTCTCCTGCCACTCCAGGGCACTGAGGTGACCTGTGTCTTCACTGCTGGGGGTAAGAGGGTGGAGTGTCAGCACACTGTTCATCCACAGATGACAGGATCCAGACAGCCCAGCACAACATTTGGGTTGATTTTCAAAAGACAAACCAAAGAAGTTCAATGTTCTGGGGGACAGAACCCTTTCTTTCCTGCTTTAGATGCTAGAGAACCTCAGCTGTGAGTCAGGGGTGGGGTGCAGACAGGCTGGAGGTCTGCAGGAAACTGGGAGCCCACAGAAAAGAAGGACTGAGAGAGACCCTTTCCAAATGAACTAAAAATGGACAGCCTCATCCTGCCAGGCTACGCAGGGCCTCACTAGAGGAGCATAAACCTGTCTGTCAGTCGGCCTGTGTCTGGGAGACATGGGGATCAGAGATCGGCTGTTAAAAGTCAGCCGACTCCACCAGCACACCAAGCACATGTCAGGGAGCAGGGAACCAAAGCACATTTTCTAGGCAGGACATAGCCTTTCTCCGTCACATTCCCCCACAGCAAATGGGGGGTGTGGCAGATGGGGAAGGGACAGAGACTCCAGTCCTCCAGCTCCCGCCTCCTGATCCAGTGCAGATCCCTGACACTCATTGCTATGTGCCCGCACACCCACCATACTACCCACTGCTCTGTCTTCCCAAGTGGTTTGGAATCAGGGCCCTCCAAGCCTTACCTGGATGGAGCCCTGAGGAGCAAAGCAAAAGAAAGCAGCCTGGGAGGCTAAGAAAGGCCCTGGGGAACGACTCCCTCTCCTGAGTAATGACCTTCAGAAAGGCACAGGAATGTCTGATGGTCCCATAGATGGTGAGGCAGATCCATCCCATAAGGATGCTGCTGGGTGGGGTACGGGACAATCACAGACTGAGGCCAGGAAGAAACTTAAACCCTTGACAGAGTCTAGCTCCAAAATCCAAGAGACCCTTTGCCAAAGTAGAGGCTCTGCCTCCCTGAGATGAAACCCCAGCTTATTGGCTTTGACCGAAGCTTCCAAGGCCACACGCCACATGCATCTTGTTCTGAGTCCTGACCTCTGACCCTTGACTTTTACTTCAGTCCTTATTACCCTGCCAGTGACTGTGGCCACTAGTAGGTGTCAAGCCCAAAGATGTGGCCACAGCTCCTATCCAAAGCCAGGACAGATTTTCAGTAGCCAGAGGCAGGTAGCTCCACTGAGAGCACAGACACAGTTCACACTGACACTGGCCCCAGGAAACTGAGTCTGAGAGTGTGAACGCCACAAGCCTTGCTCTCTCCAATCCCATCCCAGGGAAAGGGGAGGCAGACGATGCAGGGGCAGCTGACAAGACGCTGGCAGAGATGGAGAGTTCTAGCTTTTTCCTGAACCATGATGCACATCAGACCTGGAAATCATAATCTAGAAAACGATGAAGACAGACGTTGTCGACTGTGAGTGCAGAGGACTGGGCATCCCGGACAGTAAAGGCGGTGGGCAATAAGGGGACTTGACGTGCTGCAAAGTTAGGAATCACTGCGGCAGAACCCAGGGAGCTGGCGCTGGGAATTGACATCAGATACAATCCTCAAACCACAAAATCCATGCACGTAAATGTGCAAAACAGACAGCGTGCAAAACACACATTTCCAGGAAACCCAATAACCACTGCTGGGTCCAAGAACCGCAGGATCTGGGGGACAGGGGCAGGGAGCAGGGGTGCGCTTGCACCTTTAGGACAGCATAGGGGACAGGGGCAGGGAGCAGGGGTGCGCTTGCACCTTTAGGACAGCATAGGGGACAGGGGCAGGGAGCAGGGGTGCGCTTGCACCTTTAGGACAGCATAGGGGACAGGGGCAGGGAGCAGGGGTGCACTTGCACCTTTAGGACAGCATAGGGGACGGGGCAGGGAGCAGGGGTGCGCTTGCACCTTTAGGACAGCATAGGGGACAGGGGCAGGGAGCAGGGGTGCGCTTGCACCTTTAGGACAGCATAGGGGACAGGGGCAGGGAGCAGGGGTGCGCTTGCACCTTTAGGACAGCATAGCCTACTAAGCATCAGGCCTCTCCACCTTTCAAAAGAGCCAGGTGTTACATTTTGGTTTTGGTTTGTGTGTGTGTGTGTGTGCGCATGGTGCTTAGGATGGAACACAGAGTCCATGGCAGGCTACACTGCGGCACGGGGGACACTCTGGGGCAAAAAGCTAAGTACACTCGCATGTGTACAAACACACACACACTCACAGACACACACACCTGATCTGGGTCTCTGCTCCCTTGGGACAGTCATGGGAGGAGTCTGAGGCCAGCCAGTGTTGAGCAGCTCCTGGCCTCCTGCCCAACTTGGAGCAAAGGGGACACAGTCTGTGCAACAGTCTATGTCACTCCTGTTGTCCAGCTCTCCTGGGGACTTCAAACCCCTCCTCCTAACTCAGCCAAGATACCTGGAGACCAGACCTGCTCTGTGGAACTCTGGAAGCCCGGATAGCTCCATTACTAAAGAGAGAGCTTAACAAAAAGTAAGAAAAAATACAGAACCAATTGATGATATTCCTTCAAATGGGAGGGCTGTTTTTTGTTTGGGGGGGTTAATTTTTGAGGTTTGTTGTTGTTGTTTTGTTTTGTTTTATTTGAGAGGAAGGATCTCAGGTAGTCCAGGCTATCCTCTAACTTGCTATGTAGCTGAGGATGACCTTAAACTTCTGATCTGTTTGCTTCCACCTTCCAATTATATATATATATATATATATATATATATATATATATATATCCTGCTTATATATATCCTGCTTATATATATTCTGCTTATATATATCCTGCTTATATATATCCTGCTTTCTGGTGGTGGTGGTGGTTTGGGTTTTTGGTTTTGTTTTGTTTTTAATTACATTCACCGTGCGTGTACGACGGGAGTGTGCACAGGTTATGGTGTGTGTGGAGTCCAGAGCACAACTTTTTTTTTTTTTTTTTTTTTGAGTTTGAGGTACAAGTTTATTTTCTCAAAAGGCATATATAGACAGGGAACAAAGTAAACATTTACAAGGTGGTGACTGTCCTAGACACTGCTCCGTCCATCCGTCTGAGCACGTCCTCTTAGTAAGCGTCATCTTCATCCGAGTCCACTACTTTTCTTCTGTTGAATTTCACCGTTGTCTTCTTTTCTGTCTGTTGGCTGACCTTCTCAAGTATTTCTATTAAATCTTGTTCTGACGCCCTTCCACTTAGTTGTCCATATTGTGCCATCTGTGTAAGACAGTTTTCCACTGCTTTAGTTTTTTCAGGCTTTACAAGTGCTACGTTCCTTTACCTGGCCCAGGCTGACTGACCCAGAGCACAGGCTAAGACACTGTTTCTCATGTCTGCTTCCCTTTGTTTTGCTTCCTGTTGGGCTGCATCACCAGGATCTCTGTGCTTGGCCTGCAGCTCGGCCAGCCTCTGCTTCCTCCGCGCCTCGAGTTCTTCATCCGCCATATCGCGGCTGTCCCACGTCACGCAGGTGCAGCAGCCGTCCAGAGCACAACTTTTGAAAGTCAGTTCTCTCCCTCTGCCTTGTGTGTCCCAGAGATCAAACTCAGATCATTAGCGTTGGCAGCCAGTGCTCAGATACTGAGCTGTCTCACTGGCTCCTGGCTTGGTTTGGTTTTTATCTCGTTGATTGATTGATTGATTGATTGATTGATTGATTGACTGTATATGTGAGTGTGTGTGTGTATGTATGTAGGTGGTGGTTTTGGTTTCTTTGTTTTGAGACAAGGTCTTGGTATAAATACCCAGGATACTCTCAGACTCAGGATCCTCCTGCCTCAGCCTCAAGCACTGGCTCACAAATGAGCTTCACTATGTCCAACAACTTCTCTGATATTCCAATAAAGGAATTCCGAAGATACAAACCGAACTTCCAGAACCCAACTGGAGTCTAAATGAGTCTGACGTGTGGTAAGTGTCCACACTGTAGACGTCTGTACACAGACACAGAAGGTGGCCCACAGCCACAAAAAAACACCCTGGGTCCAATTCTAAAGAATGTCCCCTCTGGAAGACCCTGGGTAGTGGACAATGGGTTTTCTTGTGCTGTTCTTCACGATGTCAAATAAACCTAACAGTGAGCTCAGTGAAAATCTTGTTTGAGAATAAATAATAATAAATGAGGCTGGAGATGCGGCTCAGTGGTCAAAAACCCTTGCAGAGGACCTGAATTCGATTCCCAGCACCCATATGAGTGGCTCAAAACTGCATGAAACTTCAGATCCAGGGGATCCGATGTGTGTACACACACACACACACACACACACACACACATTTTTAAAAATTTTTTTTTAATTAAGAAAAGAAAGAAGGAAGGAGAGGTACCAGTCCAACTACTGGGTCACAGGGCAAATGAGGATTGTGTTCTGAAGACTTGATGCACTGGATAGCCCAGGGATCCAGAGGCCTTGTTTCCCTGTGCCACAGCCTAGTACAGCCAGACAGGCAGACTGACAGCTGGCCTGCCACGTGGACCAAAAGAATGAGGAACAGGTGTGGAGGGGATCGGACACTAGGCTTCTTCTCTGGAGCTCAAAACTGAGCACACTTGCACCTAAGCTGAGTCTGTGCTCCCTGCAACAGTCGCAGGAGGAATCCGAGGACACAGTTTTGAACAGCCACCTGGCTTCCTGCTCCACTCAGAGCAAAGGGGACACAGTCTGTGTGGTATGGATGGAGTCGCTTTCTAGTCGCTTCTGTTGCTCCACTCTCCTGAGGGCTCCACACTCCTCCCTCAGCCTATTCTGCCTCTAACCCGACTGGGGCTGCTCTGCTCTCCCTCCCATCCCCCTCCCCTCTGGAAACAAGAGCCTTCCCATTCTCAATAGGAAAAGAGCACTGACTGCTCTTCCAGAGATCCTGAGTTCAATTCCCAGCAACTACATGGTGACTCACAACCATCTGTAGTGGATCCGATGCCCTCTTCTGGTGTGTACTCATAAATAAAATAAATATTTAAGAAAAGAAAAGAAAGAAAAAAACCAAAGAAACTCAAAGAAAGAGGAGGGAGAGGAAGGGCCAAGCATGCTCACTTGCCGCCATGCTGATTCCAAACAGGATTCTCTAAACTAGTGTCACCCAAGGAGATTTAGTTGTATCCAACCCCTCTGTCCTCAATCGAGAGGATTGTGGAGGTAGGCTGGGACGATGGCTTAGTGGTTAAGCTCTTACCTCTCTTCCAGAGGACCCAGGCTCAGTTTCCCATACCCACCTCAGTTGGCTCACAGCTTTAGCTCCAGGAAAACTGACACTGTCTTCCGGCCTCCTTAGGTACCTGCATGCATGTGTTACAGCATATAACTTTATCCAGGCACACACACATAGATTTAAAATATAAACAAGCACACAAACAAAAATAAAACCTGGGGGCTTGTGAGGGGGGCACAAGCTTGTTGCCAGGCATGCAGGAAAGATCTCTGGCTATACAGTCAGGACTGCAATTCTCAGTTGTGCCTATAGGTGCCTGTCTGTCCCAGAGACCTTTCAGGAAGACCTTCCAGAGAGCCACAAAGAATGGGTAGTCTGTCCCTGAGGGTGTTAATGGAATGTTCCAGAAGCTTCATGACTAGAGAGGAAACGCAAAGAGAAAAAGTTCTATACAAACCAAATGCGGCCCGTTTCCCTGAGAAGCTTTTAAGTAAACATTGCTGGTTTTTGTTAGAATGTTATGCTCCTGTCCAAGTTGCTATTTTCAAGAGAGTAGACATTTAAAAACATTCCTTTCCATTTCTAATAGACTGAATACTCATCAGAATTACCCACATGTCAAGCATTCACAAATTTTAGGATTGTGAAGGAGTCCTGAGACCAGACTTTAAGAGTGAGGCCTGGGCCCACACTATAGGACTTCCAGAGCCTTCTAAACTGGGAGCATTAATCCAATGGGTCGGAGGCGCCATCTAGTGGTCATGGTAAGCATAACCGAGTACAGCGCCTGGGCCATCAAAGAGATTCCATCACCAGCTCCTTGGTCAGAGACCACACCAGCCGCACAGTAAGGTGTCCACTGGGCACTGCCAGCATCTAGAGCTGGTCTTCCACTGTGGTTTCCCCTTCTATGCCATGGGGTGCTGAGCAGCCTCCTTGTCTCCACCAGAGATGCCTACAGCAGTCCTGTGATGCAGGATCTTCAGGCTGAACCCAGCTCCTCGGGAACAGAACCACCCATGTAAGAGCCACTGTCGATCCCAGTGGTAGAATTGTGGGCGTCTCCATTCTGTGTGCTTACATCTTTGTTCTTTCTGGCCGGTGTGCCTCTCAGAGACTTGTTCTTCATCTTTGACAGGTCTGGGGCTGGGAGAAGAGAGGCTGACCTGTTTGGTCTCTACAGTTTTTCCCAGCTTATCCTCATATCTCTTTACATCATGTATTAGCTCCTTGTGCTTCTTCTCCCCTCCCCCAGCCTCGCACCTACACCAACTCTGGGCATCTTGCCCACGTGGAACATCTCTTCCTCATGGTCCACCCTTCTCGTCCCCACCCACCCTGTGGTCGGCTTTACTTATCTCTTATTCTCAAAGTCTTATTCCATGATGACGTGGAAATCAAAGATGGCCTCTCCTTGTGGGTCAGCACCTGCTCCTGTTTCTTAGATGCTCTTGTCTCCCTGAGACTTTAAAACATGACGTTTCAAGGTCGGCTTCACCTTTCTCATGGCTGGAAATTACCCATGTGCTGGTGTTGTGAGGACTGTCCTCAAGTATGGCTGCCTCCAATGTCAGGGTACCTCTGATTCTTATTTTCTGTACCTGTTCTGGGCTGAGTGGTGCCGGATCTCAGGTAGAGGTGGTTGAAGATGATCTTAGGTCAACCTCAAGGTGTTGATAGATCTGCTAGAGAAGACCTGAGATTTTTATACTGCACTGGTCCAGTTTGGAGATGCAGCACACCTCCCCCCAATCCAAAGGCTCAGCTTCTGAAAATATAGTGCAATGTCCAGAGGTAGAGTTTTTGAGGGAGCAACTCATGGCAGCTCTGATCCTTAATGTTTTCAAGGACTCGTAATTTGATGGCATTCTCAAAATGGGCCTCAGTACAGGAAGTGGATCACTAAATGTGTGACTTTAAAGAGTATATCTGATTCCACAGCATGTATTCTTCCTCTCTGCTTCCTGGACATCATGAGGTGAGCAGCTCACTCCACCATGTGCTCCCCACCGTGGTCCTCTGCCTCAACACAAGCCCACAGCAATGATGCAAACGACTAGACAAAGCTTCTGGAATCACGAACCCAAAGAAATATGTTCTCCTTTTAAATCGCTGTGTTTTGTCAGTGACAACACACCCACAGATGCTCCAGTCTGGAGGCATGGAGGCTGGTGACAGAGACGGGTAGCTTCTCTTAGTCGGGGTTCCAACTGCTGTGACTGAACATTATAACCAAAAGCAGCTTGGGGAGGAAAGTGTTTATTTCTCTTACAGTTCCATATTGTGGTTCACCTTGGAAAGAAGTCAGGGCAGGAACCTGGAGGCAGAAGCTACTGCAGAGGCCATGGAGGTTGCCCTGATAGACTGTCCCCACACAGGCAGGACAATACGTGAGACAGCTCTGGACTGCTCAGATATTGGTTGTGGTATGGGTGGCTGGACCTTTGGGTGTCTGAGTAGAGCAACTTTTCTAGACTTTATACTTGCCTTGAGAAGGACGATGGTAACTTAGTTTACTATTCATCTGATGACCTGAGCCTTTGGTTAGAACCACACCATTTACAATCCCATTGCTCTTGCACAGAGAGAACCCATGCACAGGAATGCATACAGGAAAAGACATCCTTTGCAAGTTCTCACCAAGATGGCCTCCCAGCTTCCGAAGTCGACTTTGCTGTGGTGAATCTTCATTTGGGGCTGCCCTGAGACCAATGGCTGAGCCACAGAGAGGCCCTCCCTAGCAACTTGTACAAGCCCCCAGTCCTCTCTACCGACGTTCGTGAGTTCCTTCAGGCATTGCCTTCACCCCACCTGCCTTGTTCCCATTTTGGAAATGGCCAGTTGTTAAGGGTAATATTTATAATGGTGGCACCCAATCTGGCTTGTTCTTAATCAGCCGCCATCTTCCTGACTAGACAAAGCCTGTGGCCACAAGCAGGTGTCGTATTCTCGCCACTGCTTAGCTCAGGCTGCCGGCTCAGGCAGGCCAGAAGCACCGGCCCTGTCACCCACAAGATGCCTGCTTGGGAGATGGCTCTGCCAATCTTCCACGCTGTCTCCACAAGGTTGGGCTGAGCCCAGAACATCCCGCCATCCATGCGGTAGAAATGAGACTGTAATGTTTAAAGATTATCCAATAGCTTTTTATATTTGATAATGCTCAAATAACAAGATGCCCACACAATTAGAAGTGTTAACCAATTAACTAACCTAGGTATATGTTGATACCCAGGACTGCTCTTGATACATATGTGGTCTTCCATGGCTCCTACATCTCTCTCTAGCTCCTCCTCTTCCTTATCCTCTTTCTCTCTTCACTCCTCCCACATCAGCTCCTCCTAAAATACCGAGTTTAATGCAGCAGGAAATATACGCTACAGCCAATCAAACCCCTGTCAGTTGTTGAAATGAGGCGTTGGCCCTCACGTCATAGCAAGGAGGCCTAGGGATCCTTGAGTGGGGCCTGCTCCACCACACAGGAGGTACCAAGACACCAGATCCTGGACATAAGGAAGCCTACTTGCCCCAGGGTCAGCAGGTCTGGGACTTTTTCAAGCCTGGGGCCCCTGTCGGTATGTGTTGAGTTTAAGGCTGACTGACTGGCCAGGGCACATTTATCACCAATGCACAAGATGTAAACCAGTCCTCAAAACCTTATTGTGTCCATCCACCTTTTGGCCTGATGCTATCCTGATCAACCACAGACTGCTGACCAGTTTTAGGAGCCCATAACCAGTTGCCTGACAGGGTGGAAAACTGATACTCCTCTGGTGACTTAAGTGGTCAGGGTTATAGCTGACAGAGCAGAAAACACAGACCAGGAAAGGGCAGATTCCCAGCAGGGCAATGCTTTAGGGCCTTCATCTGTACTGAAGTCTGTCAGCCTCTTACACCTTTGGTCTTATGTTACATGTCTGTCTCCATGAAGTCCCAATACTTCACTAGGGTCTGTATCAAATTCAGCTTCTGCAGAAGGGCCAAAGGCACACAGAGGGCCACCTGAGCAGACAGACCCCAAAGGTTCAGCAAATAAGATGCCTGAATCCACTCAGTCTAAGGACACTTATATGACAGGATATGGGCACACATATCCTTGGCCCACAGGGAGTGGTTCTATTAGGAGGTGTGGCCTTGTTGGAGTAGGTGTGGTCTGTTGGAGGAAGTGTGTCACTGTAGGGGAGGCTTTGAGGTCTCTAGTGCTCAAGCTCCGCCCAGTGTGGAATGAGAGCCTCCTCCCGGCTGCCTTTGGATCAAGATGTAGAACTCTTGGCGCTCCCAGCACCATGTCTGCCCGGCTATTGCCATACTTCCCGCCGTGATGACAATGAACTGAACCTCTGAAACTCTAAGCCAGCCCCAATTAAACGTTTTGGGTATAAGAGTTGCCACGGTCATGGTGTCTCTTTAGAGCAATGAAACCGTAACTAAGGCAGGAAGAGTCACTTGTCACTTGTATGCACACATGATGCCCTGGGTTCTCTCTCCTGGTTTAACTACCCACCTGTCGGCTCAGAGTAGTTTTGGAAGTGACTGGCATGAGCCAACAGGTGGTACAGCAGGTCAGGCAGTCTGCAGACACAGCAGTGCATTGGTGGCACGGAGAAGACCCTAAAACCAACATAGATAAGAGATCCTACCATGGCGCTATGTATGCCACAGTTGTACCAGACACAGAATGTACTTGCTCCCCCACACACATAAGACTTCTCTGTTGATAGTTGCTGTGAGGCACCAACCTTTTATTTGCAAAATAAGGAATGATTACCCCTGGACTCAGTCCTGGCCACATGGCATGGTCAATCAGCTCCCCTCCCCCAAGGTTGTGTGTACTCCTGAGGTAGGGAAGGAAGACGAGTTCTCATGACACCTACATCACCAAACATCTATAAGAGGGGGAGGCCTGAGGAGAGGCCATGGACAGGAGCAGGTTCCAGGGCTAGCATTTGGCCATGTCTGAGAAGTCATTGTCTAGATATGGCTCCAGGTACAAGACAGGGTCCCTGTGTAGAAGCATCAGAGAGCTCAAGGCTAAAAAAGTCAAAAAGCCAGGCGACAAGCACAGTAGCTCCTGAAGACATTCTAGCCACCCAGGGATCTGGAGCCTGGCCCTTCCTCATATGCTAACCAGTACTGAACATGTGAGGCGTTTCTTGGTCCTCTTTCCCGGCTCAGGCACAGACCCAGGACTAGAGGGACACATGCAGTATGACTGTCTGTAGAGACCCCTCCCACCGGAATAGAATGGGCTCCCAGAAATCATGGAAGATGATGTGCAGAGACTTTGTCCTGAGAACACTGGTGACAAAGGAAGTGGACCTTAACATTACAACACGAGAGAGACCCTGGACTTTCAAAGCCAGGCCCCAGTTCTTGGTTAGGGTGTGGCCACACATCACTTCTCTTGCGACAGCAGCAGGTGAGACCCATGGCTTCCACTAAGAGCACTTGCACTGGCAAATGCACAGATGCCGCTGTAAACAGCTCAGGTGAGAGGAAGGATGCTCTGGACAGAGCACGCAGCAGCCTCATCTATCCACCCTCAACACAGGATACCATTCCCACAGGGGGACCATTTCCACTCATGAGGCTCCACACATGATCTCACCTTCTGTATACCCTGTGCTACCCAGACCACATGACAGCTGCCAGACACTCTCCTTATCTTTAGGGAGAGACCATGCCCATGGACTTCACCCTGTCAGGGAAGATGCAAAACAAGAAACATCCTCCCTGAAACTCCTGGAACTGTACTGCCCTCAGCTGAGCAACATGGCCTATTTTGGAAATGTATCTGAGTTGATGTTCTTGTCTGCCTTTCCCCTTGGTGTTGAGGTTCAGAAATCAGTGCCCTGACATAACCTGCTGCTATCCACAAAGAGCAAGCACATGGAGTGGTGGTGGCTGTTCTTCCAGGGATAGTGACCCCAGTCCTTGGGCAGGAACTACTGTCAGATAGATCCATACAGTGCCACCACTAGGTATGGGGTTTGCCCTTGCATCCTCCCAATACCTACACCTGCCCCCATATTAGGTAAAATCAGTGCCCCCCCCCCCCCGGGTCTCACAGTGTAGCTTATGCTAGCCTTGAACTTCAGGCAATCCTGTCTCAGCCTCCCCAGTCCCAGACTGCACACAAGCATTGCCATGTCCAACTTGCAGAGTTATTGGTAAAGAGAGGCCCATGTCTTCAGAAGGCCTTTCTCTGAAGCAAGATCGTCAGTTTACCGTGACTACCTGGTACCCAGGACTTCAGTCAACCCAGTTAAGAGGCATGCTTCCTAAAACAGAGGCATGGAGTCTGTGTCCCTACCCTATGGTCACCTGTCTCCAGAGATGGAATTGGACAAGAGCTGCCTAGATGTGTCTTCTTTGGCACAACACCATCCTCACTTTCCTCTTGTGTGTCTGTACCTGTGGTGTGTATTCACATGTGTATGTGTTTGGAGAAGGTGTGTGTATATATCCATCCATGTATGTGGATATTTGTGTGCAGACCTGAGGGTGACATTGGGAGTCTTCTTCGATTGCTCTTCAATAGAGGCAGGGTCTCTCAATTGAACCCGGTGTTCACCAGTACAATTAGTCTGGCTAGCCAGCTTGCTCCAGAGATCCTCTGTGTCACAGTCACTGTTCTCTTGCTGTAAAGAGACACCTGGACCTAGACAGTTCTTGCTTTTTTTTTTTTTTTTTTTTTTTTTTTTTTTTTTTTTGAGACAGGGTTTTTCTGTGTAGCTCTGGCTGTCCTGGAACTCACTCTGTAGACCAGGCTGGCCTCGAACTCAGAAATCCACCTGCCTCTGCCTCCCAAGTGCTGGGATTAAAGGCATGCGCCACCACTGCCCGGCTGACCAAGACAATTCTTATAAAAGAAATTTGCTTACAGTTTCAGAGGGGTTTTCCATGGTCATCATGGCAGGAAGCAGACAGGCACGAGACTGGAGCAATAGCTGTCCACAGACAGCAGGCAGAGAGAGGAGGGAGGGCTTATTGAAGGACGTGTGTGAGCTTTGAAGTTTCAAACCCACTCCACTTCAAAGCTCACACACCTCCTTCAATAAGGCCACACCCACTTTGACAAAGCCACACCCACTTCAACAAGGACACACCTCCTAATCCTTTCCAAACAGTTCATCAGCTGCAGACTAAGTGTACAAATATATGAGACTGTAAGGGTCATTCTTATTCAAACCACAGTTTCTCTCTACCTTAAAAGTACTAGAATTACTGAGCAGCTACTATACCCCCCAGCATTTCTGTGGGCACTGGGGATCCACACTCACGTCCTCACACTTACAAAGTAAGAGTTTTAATTACTGAGCCATCTCCCCAACATGGCATTGCTTCTTGTAGTTGTCTGAATTATTTTTGAAAACCACTTCTAGGCTTTCTAAGGTACTATTTTTTAAATGTCTGTTAAGAGCTGTTTAAGAGAAACAGCATTTTCCCAATCCCAATTGGCTTCTGTGGCCTGCAGGGATAAGAATAAAGTTAACAAGTTGTTGCCAACCTGTCCAACAGCCCCTCCCCCAAGGCTGAAAGGCCCAGCCTTGGCCCAGCTTCTGTCCCCGAGAAAAAGGGTTCCACAGGTTCTGACAGCCTTCAGGGTCACAGATTACATGCTCAGCCTTCTCAGGCTCAACTACCAGTAAGTAGAGAATGACCAGCATGCGTTCTTTCTCCGTGGATTGGACACAGCCTTGACCTTTGTCCTTTTATTTGTGAGAGAATCAGCCATCTGGGGTTAGGGGCTGTCTTCTGCATGGAGTTTCTGAAATGTTTCTGAAATGCTTGTCCAGTTCATCCACCACCCCTGTCACTACTCCTGAAGACTTAAGGATAAGGCAGTTGGCCCAGCCTGGGCTACCCCAGAGTCATCAGAGTGGGCTCTAGGCATGGCTGGGCTAGGACAAGGTCTCTTTCTCCTGTTAGGAGCTCTCTAGTCAGAGGAGGCCATTTCTAGGCCAGAGGAAGAAACCCTGCGTGTGCTCACCCAACGGCCCAGTTAATGTCCTATTTTCATAAAGGAGCCCAAGAAATGAGAGCTCACACTTGTTGGTCAGCAGGATACTGATTCTTTCCTGAAAGTCCTCCTTCCATCAAACTGGGGTGGGGGTTGTTTTTCCTTTGAGATAGAGAATCTCACTATAGAGCCCTGGATGGCCTGGAACTCGCTGTCTAGACCAGGATGCCCTCAAACTCAGAGAGATCCTCCTGTCTTCCAAGTACTAGGAGTAAAAGCATATGCTGCTACAGCCAGCATCTTACAAACCTTTGTATCCTGTTACCACTGTGCTCTAGCATCAAAACCCCTCCACACTGCTTCCTGCTTGAGAGGACTGGGATGGACATTTAGGAAGTTTCCGGTTGGGTAGGAGAGTGGGAACTAAGGAGTCATGGGTCCTTGTTTCAGCCCGGACTCATAGGTTCAGAACGGATGGTGTCTTTGGGTGGGTTTGTTTATTTGTTTTTATGATGGATTCTTGATGTTTCTGAGACTTTAGCTGACCTGGAACTCACTATGTAAACCAGGCTGGCCTAAAATTCACAGAGATCCCCTGTCCCCCAAGTGCTTGGATGAAAGGACCTACCACACCTAGCTAACAGATGTGGGTCCCTATTGTGGGTCCTCCACAAATGGGAGCACCTGGGCTGGGGGCATGACCCATCACTGGCCCTACCTGCGCTGCTGCCACCGTCGGAGCTCGTCCACAGGGCACTCTGAGACGCCCCCGGCCTCCATTGTGAAGGGTGGGGGACCCTCTCAATAGGGATCCTAGACCTGACTACCTCTAGGACCTGTTGTTGATCCAGGACTCATTCCCTTGTCTTGATCATCCCCTAACTGACTTCTCTAATAAATTTCATAAAGCCTGAGTCTTGAGGCTGGGCTGGGAGACACTGAAGCAAGCTGGTCCCACTACCCACTGTCTCAGCAGTAGGAATTCCCTCAAGCCATGGAACCCACCTGAGGGTTCATATTGTCCCATTGGAGCCCAGTCAGAAACATTACCTCATCTCAGTGAATGTTGGCACCCGGGGGCCTTCTGGAGGTCACCTAGTCCTTCAGCCTCTAGAGTGGCTGGCCCCTTCCTCCCTATTGTCACTGTGGTTCGGTGGCTCTCCCAGCTTTTCTCCTGCCACAGAGACACCCATGGTAGCCTGTGTTAGAGTGTGTATCCAGTTCAGGGCACACAGAAGGCATGGGGAGGGAGGGCGACCACAGGTCCCAGGAGATATCATAGCCCTCCACCCTACCAGGAAAAGTAGCATCTGCCCAAGGCCTGGCACCATTAACCTTAAGCTCCCCCAGCCCCTAAATCCATGATAAGTAATCTCTCTGCTCCCTAGCGTGCCCCAGTTCCAGAGATGCCTCCTGATTGATCTAACCACATGTTGATGCACATCAGGGGCCAGGGAAGCAGGATGACCCCATTTCACTGATCAACACCAGGGAAGCCTGCTGTCTGACTAATGGTCCTGAGAGTCCAAGGGACAGGGACCTTGTCTGTCCTTTGATCAGACCTGCAGGGTTCCAGGCCATCTCCTGGGCAGGGTGGGCTCTGAACTGTTTCAGTTCCTGTAACCATGACCTATCCTGTTGTCTAGGTAAGGGCAGAATAGCCATTCAACACACCTCTCCAGCCCACAGAGGACCCAGAATATTTAGCAAGTCTGGCAGGACAGATGCCTTTATGGAGCTCCAACCTGGTCTGCCCCTTCCCCAGGGGCGCGGTTGCTGCCTGAGGCCCCGGTCTGGCTTGCAGCTGGCAGCCTGCATCATATGAAGGTCCCCAGAGCACAGGTCCCCCAAGACTTTGTGAGATGTACCTGTGACAGTGACACTGGGAAGCGAGCTAGAGGAGCTGCTCTGGGAAGTTGAAGGCAGGGCTTGTCTACTGCCCCATTACAGTCTCTGAGGAATAGAAAGGTGGCTGCGGGGCACAAGGGCCCCAAATCCTGTGGCTGAGGAAGTACTCTTCTCCCTACAGGGGTCCTAAAGGCCAACCAGCATCAGCTGAGAAACTGGCCTACTCACGCCCCAAACTATTACGTTTTACAGAACCCACAGCTGGATACGGCATGGGGGCCTCAGGTGTGGAGGGTCACTCATCTCCAGCTTTGGGCAGATTAAACGTTAGTTCTTTTGAAGTCATTGCCTGGGATGGGGAAGGCACCAGAAAGTGGGAGTGCTTTGGAGGGAGGCCTGAACCCTTTCCAGGAGAGGCTCCTGTCTTGGAATTCTGTGGGATGTTTCCTAGCCTACCAGAAGTGGACAACACTGAAGACCACCTGCCCCCCCCCCCCCCCCCCCCGTAAGCTGCAAAGACCACAGTGGGAAATGTCCTGTCCCCGCCCCCTCTTCCCAGCTGGCTGTTGGTAGCATAGGAGAGCCCTGACCAAAGAAGCTTCATTGGGTGGGGCATATTTTGCCCTTTACGGCATCGCAAGATTGTCGAACCTGGTTGCCAGCAGTTCTAGCTGACCCAGGAGAGACGGGACTAGCCCCCGTTGCTACGTGTCCCACCCCAGGGGAGACAAGGCTGTAAGAGCAGCCCAGGGAGCTCTTGGGGTCAGCCCAACCCTGTGAAGGCGGTACCAAGGCCCCAGGTGGCAAGAGTGGGCGGGGCGGCTGCCTGGGCTCCCCGGACTCGGACAGCCCAGCCTCACTCCACAGATTCTTCAGCCCTTGTCATCTCGTCATCTCTGCTTTTGCTGTCTCCTCCAAAAGTAAGTCCAATGAACAGAACCCTCCCACTGAGGGGGAAACAGACTCCAGGGCTCTAGGGCTTGACCAGGTGGGGGACCCTAGGTTAATTCTAACTCCTGGGACCAGGACAACTGCCTCCGGGCCTCAGGGGCGGGGCAGCCGACAGATCCTGTCCAGAGGAACAGGAGCCATCGCTGTGCGACGGGGGCGCGTCTGTCCTGCGCCGTGCGCGCCGCCCGCAGTGCCTGTGTGCGCCGCCGTGCGCCTGGCCAGGGGCGTCTCGGGGTGCACCGGCGGCCGGGCTCCGGCGGCGGCAGCAGCGCAGGTAGGGCCAATGGTGGACCATGCCCCAGCCCAGGTGCCCCCATTTGTGGAGGACCCGCAGCTGATCCTCCGCCCACGCGCCTGTCAGCGTGTGGGGCGCGGGAGAACCTGGCAGGATGGGGCATTGTAACTTGGGGTCTCTGGGAAAGGCGCTCTGCAGGCGGCCCCACACACCCAGGAATACTAGCCTACCCAACCCCTCACTGGTTCCTTGGGAGTCCTGCCAGGACCTCTTTAGGATGGGCCACTCTAAAGACAGTACCATCGCTGGGTCCTAGACTTGCTCCAAGGCCGGCTCAGCTGCAGTATCCCAGGATAGAGGCTTTGCCAGGAAATGTCCAGCAATCGGTGCCAGACCCCTCTCAAGGTTGTGGAAGCAGTGATTGGAGTGAGAACCAGAGACTTGGTCTTTTTGGAGTGCACCTAGATAGGGAGGGGTAAAGGGAGGCGCGCTGTTGTGCCCCAACTGACAATCAGATTGGAGACTGGTGACTGGGTCTGAAAACACTGGCCTCAGGAGGCTACCCACCTCTGAGTCTTGGGCTTGCTGAAAGGCCTGTGTCCCCAGACCTACACATACCCCACCCTTCATGCAAATTACAGCCAAATCCTCCCAGCCCCAGGACTAACTTGGCCTCTTTACCCATGCAAAACAGGCATCCAGGAGGGCCAGGCAGCACCCAGCATCTGATGGGGGGCTAATCCCATCCAGGGCCTGAGTTAGAAGTGGGTATGGAAGGAGGATGGGGGTTGCTCTGGATACTCAAGAGTCCATTTTTTAAGTCTCCCTAGGCAGAGATGAGTCTGTCCTCCAAATCCAGGGCTGGGCCTTCTCAGGCTTATTTGCCCAGCCAAGAACAGAAAGTTTGCTCTACAGCTAAGCAGCCCCACTGGGTAGGGAAGGCTCAGGGGCCTCGTTAGTGGGTCCCTATGGCACTGTGCAGGCCCTTTGCCAACATCATCACTGCAGACCTCAGGAAGGGCCAATGGGTGGTATTGTCCAATGGGCAGCAGGTTCCAGGATCTCCCTGTCCTGGAGCTTAGGGTGGGGTGGGGTAAGGGGTGGAGGTGAGGGCTGCAGACCCAGCTCTTGCTTCTCCCACCCACCAGCCTCAGGCTGGCTACCTCCGATGCCCCCGACACCATGGAGGAGTGGGATGTGCCCCAGATGAAGAAGGAGGTGGAGAGCCTCAAGTACCAACTGGCCTTCAAGAGGGAGATGTCATCCAAGACCATCCCCGAGTGAGTGCCCTGTGATGTGTGTCATTTACCTGCCCCTTGTGTTAGCCAGGACTTCACACCCCAGTGGGCAGGTACCATGGGAATGACCGACATTCACCGAAACCCCCCACTCACAGGCTTCTCAAGTGGATCGAGGATGGGATCCCCAAGGACCCCTTCCTGAACCCGGACCTGATGAAGAACAACCCTTGGGTAGAGAAGGCCAAGTGTACCATCCTATGAGCCTGACCCACACTCTCTGTAAGGTGTGACTTTATAAATAGACTTCTCCAGGTGTCTCTGCTTTAGTACGTTCCCAGTGGGAGTCAGTGCGATCTGATGTCCTGGGGCAGTGGGGCTACAGCAGGTCCCTGATGTACAGGTTGCGCCGAACAGCATTTGAGACACCCTCACTCCTGCCCACTGCCACACCCATGCGCCACTTGTCCGTGTCCTGGGGGGCCTCAACCTCTGCAGGGACCAAAAGGATGCACCTCAGCAGACTCCAACCCATGTCTCCACCCCCTCCCTTTTGTGACCCATACATACCTCTGCTTGGGACTGCCACTTTCCTGATGACCACACGTCCAAAGAAGTCCCTCTCAGGCTAGCAGAAAAGAGAGCCATCAGATTGCCAGTGGGCAAGCAGGCACACCCAGGCCTTTCCCCTGTGAGAGACTCCAAGGCCTCTGAGCAAGGCCTGTAACTAGGAGTACCTCTCCTAACCACTGCCCATTTTCTGGGAGCAATAGGTGGCTCCTTGGGACTTGGGGCAAGCCCCGCCCTCCATTCATCATTTTGCTCCAGCCCTACCCCCACACATACCTGCTCCTGCACGGCTGTTCTCTTCATGATGTGTTCTAGCCGCTGCTCATGGTTACGTGGGGCAGGCTGCCTTGCCCCCTTTCCCCCACTGTCCGTCAGACTTGCAGGCCCTGAGGGCCCCTGGTCCACCTGAATAGAAGTGTGATGACAGCCGGCTGGCTAAGGCCAAACCACTGATATTGTATGCCGTCTCAACACCAGGGCAAGCTTACCTGGGGGCCACCTCCAGTCCAGGCCAAAGCCTCTGCCCTGCGCATCTTCTCCATTTCAATCTCCCGGGCAATAAGCTGCTTAGCCTGGTAGGTGAGGGGCTTGCGGGCAGGTCGTTCAGGGAAGCGGCAGACCTCCTCCACATTCCTGCCCAGATGGGTAAGGCAAGGTACCAGGGTACCAGTCAACAGAGGCAAGGTCTACCTGTTGCACCAACCCCACATGCCAAGTTTAAGAGCTAGGGTATGGGGTCAGTAGGGCCAGGATCTGCCTGTGGCACCAACCCATACACTAAGTTCAAGACCTTGGATGTAGGGCGAGGTCCTAACACTGCTACATCCTAACCCCATGGCAGCTGGGGATCTCCCGACTGTAAGTGAAGAAGACAAGGAACATGCACAGGGCTTCAGGGAGGGAGCAAGAACAGGCAGGGACACCGGGACCCTCACTAAACTGCAGGATACCAGGGTTGCTACTGCTGTGCCTCGAGCCCTCTAGAGCCCCAAAGAGCTGCAGACACACAGGCTATCCACCCTGGGATGGACAGAGGTTCTATTATCACTACACTGAAACTTGGAATCAAAACTGTGTCTGACCTGGGATGAGGCCCAGGGCCAGCCACATTTGTGCCAGACTCAAACTGCAACCCACAACCCCTTGGACCTCACCAAGACCACACTGGCTTTGGCACACACACTGCATGTTCCCAGGCACAGGGGCACTCACGGCTCCAGCCTGTAGAGGTACTGCCCATCAGGTGTGCGCTCCTGGTGGTAGGTGAGACTGTAGGCAAGCATGGTAGCCACAAGGCTGGACAACTGCTGCTTCTCACGAGCACTGTACAGCTGTGTGCTCACCTAGGATCAAGTGGACACAGGTGGGACAACTGAGCAATGCCTGGAGCCACCTGGGCCACAAACTCCACCCTTTCCTCCATATCTGACACTCACGGGGCACAGCTTGGGTTCGAGGACATCCAGGAGCAGGCAGAGGGTATCTAGAACAAGGGCCTGTGGTGTGGCCCGGCTGCGGGTGGCTGGTGCCATACCTGACACCAGTGTCTGTATGTGGTTCCTTGTCTGGCTCATCCGGGTCTGGGCCTAGGACAGAAAGTGAGCCAGGGCCAGGTGAGCAGAAACCCCTGGGGCCAGCCAGACCCTGAGCACAAACACAGCAAATGTCACACCTCCTGCTGGCTGCTGGGGAAAGTGATCCGTGGCACGTGGCTGGAGGCAAAGAGCACGTGGAAGGCTGCAGGCAGGAAGGGCAAGTAGCGCAGCAACTGGAAGCTCTGGCCATGGTGGGCAGCCTGCTCCAGCAGGTCATCAAAGGCCAGCCAGTCAAGGGCACAGCACACGGTGCCTAGGCTGGAGTTCCGGAGCCGAAGGCGTAGAAAGTTGTCAAACAGGCCCTAAGAGTAGTGAGCAGGCCATGAATCCCTGCAGGAGTAGGTAGGCCCAGACCCTCTGACCCCTTCATCTCCCCATAGCGTGAGCATCAGCCTCAGGACCCTTTCACTAGCTGCTGCTCTATGGAGTCCAAGGGGGAAGGATCCGCTGCCAATACCAGGGACGGACCTACCAGTCTAATGAGGGCCCTGAGACAAGTAGGTTGGCACATGGTCCAGTCCCCTACCCTTCCAGAAGTGGCAGGAAGTTATATCCTCAAAATTCAGGGCACAGCTGCCCCAGCTCGCCTGTGCGAGTCCAGTTCCCACTGGCCATACCGCACAGCCCTCTAAAGTGCACACTTCCAGATCGTCCGTGGATTTCCAAATACTAATCCAAAGCCGCTTAGAGCTGGAAGCAGCTTAAGCCAGGCCTCTGGGAGCAGGGGAGGCGATGTCGCTTGCTCACGTGCATACCTCCCTACCTGCTCTCCACACCTCTCCATGAGCACCCTCCAGCGAGTATCTAGTTCCTGTAAGCCCAGGCCCCAGTATGTCCCTCACAAAGGTCTCCAGATGGTTCCCAGCCCAAAACTCATCTAGATGTCTAAGCTCCCTGCCTTCTGCCACCTCCATTTTTCCTTTAGTTCCCTTTCTGGGCCTGAGGGTCCTTCCTCGTGGCTGGTCCTTAATCCTACCATCCCCTTAGATGCCTGACACCTGTCCACCCACACCCTTTACTGTGGAACCCACCCAGGACATCTTCCGTTCAGTATCTACTCATTTAGTACTGATGTCACGAGAGCTGAGGTGGGCACAGGTACCTGGACAACCTTCTCATGCTCGCCCGCAGAGGTGGTCACACACAGGATGTGGTAGAAGCGCTGGGAAGCCAGGGTCAGGGAGCCCTTGTCGCCATCACTGAGCAGGAGAGCGTGGGCTGGTAGCATCAGGTCCTGGCCCACAAGTCGCCTGCAAGTAGAGAGGGTGCTGAGGCTGGGGCCACGCCAGTGAAAGCAAAGGTGCCGGCAACCACCCTAGCCACATTCCGTACGCTCTGAGGGAAGCCCTGGCCAGCCTGTTTTATACCACTCTGAAGGTACAAGAATCTCTGAACAGAGCAATCTAGGAGCAGAAGACTCTCTCTGAACTGACTAAGGTAAGGTCAGGGAGGGTCACCCTTTAGGCCACAGATTTAGGAGGCTCTAGCCAGTTCCTTTTGGGGCAGTAACTGGGCCCCTCAACCCAAGTCAGCACCCTACCCAGAGAACACAGTGAGACCAAACAGCTGTCCCGGAGCCCTGGCGGCATCTGGTGGTGTCTAAGGGCTGTAGGCAACAGAGGCATCCAGACCAAGGCTGGTCCACTCATACCACCTGGACTGCCTACCTTTGAGCCCTGGGCAACTGGAAGACCTCTTGCCACACAGAGAATAGCCCCTTGCGCTGGTCCTTCAGGCCGACATGGGTGGTCTGCACATCCTTCACACTCAGCTCCCGCCGGCCCCTCCCATACAGAAACTGGAAAAGGGCAGAATAAGCAGCGGCCATGCTCACCCCACCCTGCCTCACCCAAGCCATGTGCCCACCTGTAGGGTGTTGATGCAGGCACGGATGTCATTGTCGGTCTTCTCACAGAGGGCACCCAGTGCACCCGGGTCAGACCGCATGCCATGTTGCAGGGAGATCTAGAAGCAGGATAAGCACTAGAGTGTCTGCCCCTGCCGAGAGGACCCAGGCCTAGTCTAGCACAGCCTCAGAGCCAACCCCAGGTCCCCAGATGAGGGTAAACAGCCATGTGCTGGGGGCAGCCAGAAAGTGCAGTGCAGGTCCCGTGAGAGTACAACCTGACAGCTCAATACAAGATGGAGCCAGGGTGCTCAGTGGGGAAGAACATGGGAAGGGAGGTCGGGACAGAGGCTGCATATCCCACTGGAAGCTGGGAACCTGCCCTGCTGACCTCCTGGAGCCGCTGCACCAGCCTGGAGGGCAGAGTTGGTGGGACGTGGAGCAGAAGAGCCTGCTGCTTCAGCTGCCTTAGGGAAGGTGTGAACCTGCAGGACAGGACCACAGTGGCCACACAAGGGACAGGCCAGGGAGAGGCCAGCGGACCCTTCTGCTTAGGAAGGCGCCATCCCATAGGACCCGCAGTGGCCACAGGAGGGACAGGCCAGCACGAGGCCAGCAGACCCTTCTGCTTAGGAAGGCCCCGTCCCACAGGACCCGCAGTGGCCACAGGAGGGACAGGCCAGCGCGAGGCCAGCAGACCCTTCTGCTTAGGAAGGCCCCGTCCCACAGGACCCACAGTGGCCACACGAGGGTCCCACCACCGCACTCACTGATCATTGCAGATACAGATGATAGGCCTCATTAGGAGGCCCCCCTCAGCCCTGCGTCGCCGCCCCCCTGTGGCCACAGCTGTGCCTCCTTGCTCAGCCTCCTGCGGACCCCTGCGATTCAGGATACTCAAGAGAACGTTGATAGCCGCCTTCAGGGAGGCACAGAAGAGGTAAGTGAGCCAAAGCCCCAGTGCACCCAGCCTGCCCACCCACCCACCTAGGCTGCAGAGGCCCACCGTGGAGGCTCCATCGATCTCATCAATAACCAGGCAGTTGGGCCTCCCACCCGCACCCAGCACCGACTCCATTTGCGTAGCTGCTTCAATGCGTGTACGGAAGGCCTCGGGGCTACGATCATCACTGGAAGAGCAAGGACAAGAATTACTAGGGAGCGGCCAGCATCCCAGCAGGATGCTATGAGGCACCCACTGGATGTAGCTACCACCAACTTCAGTAAGCCATGAAAGACATATCCCAACCCAGCCTACACATCCGGGACTCTAGCCCCACCCACCAGCCAGGGTTTGAGACCTGACAGGCTCAACCTCACAGACGCCCCAGACGAGGGTGCCCTCCACTCACCGTGCATTCATCTCTACCACGCAATACCCTGCATGCCTTGCGACCACATGTGCCAGCGTGGTCTTGCCTAGTCCTGGAGGGCCACACAGCAGTGCCACCTACAGTCAAAGCGGAGGACAGACTGCCGATCCCTTAGCCTCCAGCGAGCTCCTGGCCAGTAGCCAGGGACTAGAAACAAGGTTGATCACCGTTCCCCATACTATAGCCATCAAATGAGAACACCCAGAATACTCAGAGTAAGAGAAAACCCTTCCCAGGAAGCAAGTTATGTGGGGACATGACGGGAACACAAGCCCCTCCCACACTGCCTAGCTTCCTGTCCTGGCTTTCTCTAAACCCTTGGGAGAATGGATTTAACTTTGAATTTGGGACACCAGCACTTCCTACCAACCGTGATGTCATTGAACCCACAGACTCTAGAAGAGTTACAGATGTCACAGACCCCACCCCCACGACTACTGCAATAGCACTGGGTACCCTGAGGGCAAAGCCATAAGCTCAGATATGTTCATACAGGCCTGCAAGGGGTTTACCTTCTGCCGAGGCCTCCGGCTCGGGTCCAGCTCAGCTTCTAGCATCTCCTCCAGTACCTGCTCATGGCTTTTCCACTTGCCAGGGGCTGTGGCCTCCTTCCCAACCCGGGTGGGCTCTACACCGGGTCTGGGCTTCCGGGCAGGCCTCTCATGGCCAAACACCACCAGGTCCCATAGCTTCAGCCACTTGAGGAGGCAGCGGTTGGTAAACTGTAAGAGCAAAGCCTAAGGGAAGGGCCCTGCCACGCCCATATTTTCAAGACAGACAGGGACACTGAGGCTCAGAAGGCCCAGACCCTGGTGATCAACAATTTCACTGAGAACTCTAGCCTCTGAGACCCTATGCTCACCCCAGGACAACCCGGCACCAATTGCTGAGGGTGAGAAAAAGGACAGATTAGGACAGTGTTTCTTAATCTGTGGGTCACAAACCCCCTTGGAAGTCAATGACCCTTTCACAGGGGTCACCTAAGACCATTGGGAAACACAGACACTGATGATTCACAACAGCAGCAAAACTGCAGGATTGAACTAGTAATGAAAATGACTTTATGGCTGGGGTCACACAGCGTGAGGATCTGTATCAGGGTCACAGCATTAGGGAGGCTGAGAACCACTGGGCTAGGATATCCAGGCCTCTATCAAAGCCCACAGCAGGTCACAGTTAACTAGCAATAAACCAGTTTTGTGCTGACTTGGTTTCCCCATTTAGCACTCAGAGTCCTGACATCATCCTTAGCACCCAGTGGCCCACCAACACAAAGACCCTGGCCCTTTCCTCTTGCTGCTAAGGCAAGCCAGTCACACTTGAGTGACATCAGGAGCTCACATCATCACTGAGCAGTTCCGTGTAGTGCTGGGGTGCAAACTCATCCACCCAGAGGCAGTGCTGAGTAGTGTCCTGGCCCGGGGCTGCCTCCTCTGCAGGGGTCCCCTCAAGCACAGCCTCCTCCCCTTCAGACCCGAGGCTGAAGAGAAGCAAGTCCTGATTCACTACAGAGGGATCACAGTGACTATGCCCACCATACATGCCCAAAGCAACAGGGGTTCCTGAGGTAGTAAGTGTGTGTCACCTATGTAGAGTGAAAGCTCTTGGGGTTGTTGCCGTCTCTATACAAACACGATAGGCTGGGGTCAGGACAAGTCCAGCCAGCACCAGACTCAACACACACACCTACCCATTCCATTAAACCTACCTTGCTGTCAACTTGCGCCTTCAGGGAGGAGAAGGGGACACCCAACAGGTCCAGCGGCCACAGCCTCGCCATTTGACATCCAGAAGAGGGCTCTGGGCAGGACAGATTTGTCATCTCTGTAACCCTCCCAGGTCATGGGGGCACCCACAGTGCCCTTCGGCCAAAAAAAAGGCTGACAGAGGGAGAGATGACACCTTGCCTAATCAGAGAGGAGACAGATGATGCCCTCAGATGGGCCAGGTCCAAGGGAGGTCAGCCTCAGGGTGGGGGAAGGGGAAAAAAGAAACAGAAAGCTAATATATGGGGTACAAGGTGGCACTCTACAGCCATATAACCCAAAAGTAGCATTGCTGTTTCCAACACTGGACTACCTGGGCATGCCTGTTTCTAGCAATTCAGACAGGTGAAACTGGCCTGAGAACCTGCTGAGAGCCCATAAAAGCAACATACAAGAACCAATACTACGACAAACCCCCATGCTGTGTCACACACCTGCACCCCAGTGCCTGTGAGGTCAGCCCGAAGCACCAAAAAGGCCCGCTCTCCACATGTGGATGTCACATTGATGTAATCCTCTAAGACAGGGGGCCGTCTCAGAACAGGATTGCGGAGACTTGGCAATGCCTGCATGAGGTCTTTGTGAGCACTAGCATCTGAGGGCCTAGTAGGGACAAACATCTCCAGTCACTCTCAGTGGGGTGCCTGGACCCACACTCACTCCTCTTGCCTTCCCACAGACACCCACTTCCAGAGCCTCATCCAGGGACAGGCAGCTTTCCAGGGAGAATTACATGCCCTTAAACAACACACCCGGCATCCAACATCTCAGGGAAGACCTCTGGACTCGGTGGAGGGGTGATGTCCCCAGGAGGGGAATCAGGGCACAAGAGCTCCTCCATATCTGGCTTGAAGTTCAGCCTCTTCACCACGTCCAGCCTGGGCCGTTTGACCATGGGGCCTGCAGAGACAGAGGCAGGAAGAGGAGAATAGAAAACTGATCCCCAGAATTCCCGACCTTAAGTGCCCAGTCCCCAATCGGACATACTGGAGGGGCACAGGCTGGTCTCTACGAGCATTCTTTCTGGCATTGCGGCTGTCATTTCTTGGCGACCCTGCAGGACAGGGACGCGGAACAGTGTCCCCAACAGCGATGGCCTCTTCGAAAGTCAGGGGGAGGCGGCTCGCCGGAGTCTGGAGGGTTCCAGAAGGCGCCAGGTCCCGTGCTCCTGCTGAGACAGAGGTTGACAGCAACCACACACATCAAGAAGAGAACTCCCAGCCGCTGCCTGTCCCATCCACACAGCTCTCCATGCTGCAGCAGGATGCAGCCACGACCTGGTTGTGACTCAGGACCCGCGCCCACCTTCCAGCTCAGCCAGCACTTCGAGCTCGGCCGCGAACTGGTTTTGGAAGTCATCCTCCACACCATAAAGATCTTCCTCGCAGTCTTCCATGGAGCTGGACCACAGCTCTCACAACTAAATGGCCCTCAGAACTTCCCGCGCCCCTGATACCGCGAGCCACCCCTCCCCGCGAGCCTCCGATACCGCCAATAAACAGCCGGCGTTCCCAGAGGCGCCCACCATTGGCCAGCGGGAAAGGGCGGGTCTTCACACGCAGAGGGCGGGAGGAGAGGAATGGTTCAATGGTTGAAGTGGCAGACCAAGAATGCTTTCTATTGGACTGTACAGTAATCCGTCCGTGCGGGAGGCGGGAAAATAGGTGGGACTAAGAAGGTGCGTGCGCAGACCATTCGGGAAGGGCCTTACCTTTCTTCAGTGGGCGGAGCTCCAGGCCCGGAATGCCATTGGCCAATACGACCATCCATAAGCAAGGTGGAATGGGCATGGTGAAAAGGCGGAGCTGCGCACCAGCCTGGTTCCGAATATTGGGAAGCAAGGTTGGATGCAGGACTGAGAAGTGACATCCTGGTCCCTTAGCCTGTTGCGGGTAAGTCCTAAAGGATCTGCCTGTGGTCACAGGCTGGTGGGAGGCAAGTTAGGGAGCGCCTGCAGTCCTGGGTGGTCCGTGCCAGTCAGGGCACAGCAACCCCTGTCCTATTCCTTGCCTACTCAGAGAAGGTCCATAACCTAGCCTCAAGTGTGTAGGCGTGAGCTGGGCAACCAGGCTGTTTATTCCATGTCGGGTCAGGAAGAGCTCCCTCACCCTGAGTCCATGGCAAGTCAGAATCTCCTGGCCTTGGCCAGACTCCCGTTCCGGAGCTGACACCCCTGGCCTGGCCCCTTGTGGAAGGCATCAAGGGTTCCAACAGGTGCTGGCCCCAGTAAGTGTACACAGTACTTGAGGTCCAGGTCAGGCACCCTCCTATCCCAGGCTCACTCCCACCTGCGTGCAGCCCCACCATGGAGCCTAGCAGCATGGAAAATCTGTCCATCGTGTACCAGAGCAGCGACTTCCTGGTGGTGAACAAGCACTGGGACCTGCGCATTGATAGCAAGACCTGGCGGGAGACCCTGACCCTACAGAAGCAGCTCCAACACCACTTCCCAGAGCTGGCTGACCCTGACACTTGCTATGGGTTCAGGTACACAGCCAACACAGAGAGCCCCACTGCAGCATCCTTCCAAAGGATGCTGGAACACTTGACTCTGCCACAAAGGTGCTAACCAGAACACCACAAGGTCCAGCCACTGTTCTGCCCCTTCCCAGGTTCTGCCACCAGTTGGACTTCTCCACCAGCGGGGCACTGTGTGTGGCCCTGAATAAAGCAGCTGCAGGCAGAGCTTATAAGTGCTTCAAGGAACGGCGAGTCACCAAAGCCTACCTGGCACTGGTAAGCCCTGACCCAAGGCTCACAGCCTACTGCAGCAGGCCTCTCTAACCCAAGCTCCATGCCAGGCCTATGTGCCTACCTAGAACTTAGGCACATCCTTCTCAGAGGTGGCAGTGTGGCCCAGTGAGCTATATGTGATGTCCTTGCTCAACAGGTCCGAGGCCATGTCCAGGAAAGCCAAGTGACAATCAACTATGCCATTGGCAGGAACAGCACAGAGGGGCGGACCCACACCATGTGCATTGAGGGCACTCATGGTAATCGTGGTTTGTAGTGGGGGCCATGGGCAAGTCTCCAAACCCTGCGTGAATTGGAGCAGCCAGACAGGTGTAGACTGGAGTTGGCTCAAGCTCTAGGGCTGGCCCAGTTGACTCTTACAGTTGCCTTTCCATCTAGGCTGTGAGAACCCTAAGCCAAGTCTCACAGAGCTGCTGGTCCTGGAACATGGGCTGTACGCTGGTGACCCTGTATCCAAAGTGCTGCTGAAGCCACTTACAGGTGTGTCCAGGGCAGGGGTTCGTCATATAAGAAAGGACCTTGAGTGTCGGCATTGTGGCCTGCCTGGGTCTATACCAGGTGTGCAGGCACAGCCAAAAGCAAGATCTTTGCTGGTGCTTGCATGTACCCTGATGGTCAAACTGATCTGTCTAGCTAGATCAAGTGTCCCCTGGCTGTGCCCCCACAGCCCACCCCAGACCAGTCTCTTGTCCTGAGTCCCAATATCTGATTTTGTAGCAAGGGATATATATAATGAATCCCATACCAAGGGCCTGCCCTACCCTGCCCTGACCTTCCTAGTGGCACAGATCTGCAAAGCAGCTACTCAGGAGAGATTCTTTCTTTTCTTTTTTCTTTTTTTCTTTTCTTCTTCTTTTTTTTTTTTTTTTTTTTTTTTTTTTTTTTTTTTTGTGTGTGTGTGTGTGTGGTTTTTCAAAACTGGGTTTCTCTGTGAAGCCATGGCTGTCTTGGAAC
>NC_047663.1:88948415-88983194 GCF_011762505.2 Arvicanthis niloticus | reverse complement strand
CCATGCCTAGCTGTATGTATGTAGTAGGTTTGGGAGACTTGAACTCAAGTCTTCCCCTTTGCATGGCAAGATAAATTTTGCCCTCTGAGCCATTTCCCTACCCTCTTTGCCTCTTCATTTATGAAAAGAGGCAAAAAAAATCAAATAAACAAAAACTTAACGCCTCATAGCTTGAGAACAGTGCTTGTTAATTTAAAGAAAGCTTAATTTTTTAAAAATGACTTTTATTTTCCATTACTGCTGCTAAGAGTAACAATTCTTCTAGGGAATCTGAAAATATAGCTAGCCATAAATATAGCTAGCCATAACAAATGTTGTCTTGATACCTGTTCTATGTACTTGTTTACATGGTTGGAATTACTCATGTTACAAAAGGTCATGTCTGTTCTTTCCCATATGTCATATACATGTACATGTACATATACATATACATATACTTTATACATCCACACATCCTCCTAACCTCAGGTTAATGAAAAGTTGCCACTTGTTAGCTAAAATAGATATTTGAGGCTGGGTTGTTATAGCTCAGTGGTCAAGTATATTCTTGACACACCTGATGCCCTACATCAGTCTGTATGTTACTTAGTTCTCTATTGCTACATTAAAAATCTGTGATAGGCCGGGCAGTGGTGGCACACGCCTTTAATCCCAGCACTTGGGAGGCAGAGGCAGGCAGATTTCTGAGTTCGAGGCCAGCCTGGTCTACAGAGTGAGTTCCAGGACAGACAGAACTACACAGAGAAACCCTGTCTCAAAAATCAAAGAAAAAAAAAAAAAGAAAAGATTTATTGACTCAAAAGTTTAGCGGTTTCTGTCTATGGTCAGTGGGCCCCATTGTTTTGGCTGCACTGTAGTGGAAAGTGGTAAGGAAGCTGCTAACTTCATAGTGGCCAGAAAGTTAACAGAGCTCGGAGGAGGCCAGAGTCTCAGTGTCTTCAGGGGAAATCAGGCCCCAGTGACCTGACCCTTCGGTTACTTAGCCTCGGGTCTTGCACCACTTCTCAATACCAAGCTCAGAAGTAGGCCTTCAGTTTATGGGGCTTTGAAGAACATTCCAGATCTAAATTATAGCAGATCCCAGCACTGTGTGCCCATGTACACACATGGCCATATTTAGGGGACTCATAGGATATTTACATATATATTCATATATATGTGTATTGTAATGTTTGAATCAGGCTAAGCCCATCTAGCTTATCATTCCTCTGTGATGAAAACGTTCAAAACTCTTGTCATCTAGCTAAAACGTATGTACAGGGGCTAGAGAAATGGTCCAGAGTTTAAGAGCGCTTGCTCTACTTCCAGAGGACCTGAGTTCGAATCCTAGCACTTACATCAGGTGGCACACAACTGTCTATTACCTGTGGGTCGTGACCCCTTTGGAAGTTCAACGATCCTTTCACAGGGGTAGCATATCAGATATTTACTTTAGGATTCATAACATAAGCAAAATAGCAGTTATGAAATAGCAATGAAAATGGTGTTATGGTTGGGGGTCACCACAACATGAGGATCTGTATTACAGGGTCACAGCATTGGGAAGGTTGAGAACCACTGCTTCATAGCCCATTCTTCTAAGTACAAATATGTAGATTTCATTTTTTAAAGCAGCTTTTTAGTCTTTTCCTATCCGACTTATCTTTAAAGAGTAATATATTCCATACTTTCCCTCTCTTCTCAGGTCTCACTTCAAACCATCAGCTCTCAAACTTTGCAATCTCCTAAGAAGATAATTAAGAATGAGTGAGTATTCCTGGTGCTGAAGGCAAGGCTCAGTGCTTAAGAGCACTTGTTTCTGCAGAGGACCTAGACTTGATTCCCAGCACCCACATGGAGCTTCGCAATCACCTGTAACTCCAGGTCCAGGACATCCAATGGCCTCTTCTGACCTCCATGGGTCTGTGGTGCACACATTTATGTGAGAACAACAAACATATAAATAAGTCTCCACACCTAACAATTTCACCCAAGGGCTCTGGCCAGACCAAAGCCACTTCTGCTCGCCTCGCCTCTCCCAGATGTGGTCTCTCCAGCTGTTCGACTAGTTCTGTTCTGAACATCTACTTCTGCCTGGCGACTTGGCTTCCGAGGGGGCTGTGGTGGGAAAGGAGTCAGGTGAAGACTCATCTTCAGCCTCCATTCAGACCCCGCCCCCATCTCAACTGGGGAATAGGGAGACCTTCAGGGCCAGAGGGTTGGAGCAAATGTGGAGTCTGAAGATTTAAGGGCTCCTGGTGAAGCAGCATCCCACCCATCCCACAAGTGGTCTTACAGAGGCAAATGGAGTTCAAATCGCCCCTTTATTGATCTGATTACAGACACATTCTCTTCCTCTTCCCTAGCAGATAGCTCTTTCATTGCTGAGGGTGCAGGCAGTGGCTGAGCAGAAATACACTTAATAGAAGTGGGTCCACCCGGACCCACTGTGTAGACTGTTGCTCATATAGGAATTGTGTCCTCTTCTCTTGAGAAGGCTATAAGGGCTTCTCTCTGAGCGCCTGTGAGGGCTCCTCCCTGATCGCCTGTGAGGGCTCCTCCCTGATCGCCTGTGAGGGCTCCTCCCTGATCGCCTGTCAGGGCTCCTCCCTGAGCGCCTGTGAGGGCTCCTCCCTGAGCGCCTGTCAGGGCTCCTCCCTGAGGTCTCAGGGCTCCTCCCTGAGTGCCTGTGAGGGCTCCTCCCTGAGCGCCTGTGAGGACCCCTCACTGAGGGTCTTCGAGCTCTTCTCCTTGAGGGACTGGGAAGGGTCCTCCTTGAGGGACTATGGCCTCTCTCCTTAAAGAAGTGGCAATGACTCCTCTCAGAGAGGGTTCTGTCAGAGGAACTGCTTCTCCAAGGACTATGATCTCTACTCTCAGAGAGACTTCTCCGATAACTTCTCTGAGGAAGCCTGCGAAGGGTCCTTTCAAATGGCTTATTACATAGGTTCTCTCCCTGAAGAAGCCTTGTTCTTCTTTTGATATGGGTTTCTTTCCCAAGTGACTCCCTAGGATTCCTTTCAAGAGTGGGTTAGATACAATCCTCTCTTGGGCCTGAAATTTGGCTCCTACTGTAGAAGCGTTTTTAGACTCTAGATTGAATATTTCACTACTACAGCCTTTCTTTGCTCTACTGTAGACATTTTGAACTCTGTTCAAAGGTTCTGGGACTGATGTAGCTTGGTTAAAGACATCTCTTCCACAAACCAGGATCTCCTGCAATTGCAAGGGTCTGGGTAGGAAAGGGCTCGCTTGTTTGGGCTGTTGAGCTTGTCTACAGTGCAAATTGCCTGGCCTCATGTTGTCCAAAAGTTTCTGTTTCATGGAAGTCACCACTCTATGTGTTGCTAGAAATGCCTGCCTTAGGCCGTGAGAAAGCAGTTGGATGAATTTGGGCTGGGAGGATTTCTTAGGTCTCTTGGAAGGAACAGTGCTTGCTTGGGTGGTTTGAATTCTGCTTCTCAGTGTTCTAGGATGAATGAGTTTGTAGAGCCATGTGGTTTCTTTTTTAGGTCCCTTGGTGGTTGTCTTCACTGGATATGTTAGGTGATAGGTTTTTCTGGGGCTTGATTTAACCCATTTTTCATCCTGATAGTCACTCTCTGATACGGAGTGGACCTGACAGAACACATAGTCTTTGGCTGTTGTTTCTTCTGTCACACCAGAGTGGCTATCCAATTGCTTTTGTTGAGTGTGAACTTGTACAGAAGCAGGAGACAGGGAAGATCTGGACTGGAAACTGCTAGAACTAGGACTCTTGGAAGCTGGCGGAGAGTATCTAGCTGTCCTTTGAGCACTCTTCCGTGGATCTGCTCTGTTTTGTGCAGAATGGTTTGAGACTCGAGGTCTTTTCCCAGTTTGTAATCTAAATCCAAGATGCAACCGAGTCTCACCACGGCCTTCAGGGGTGCTTAAAGGTGGAGCTGTGGGTAGATAAGAAGGTACGACCCAAAGTAGACTGTGACTTATGACAGCAATTGAATCCTGAACATCGGCCACATTCTAGGCATACGGGATACTTTAGAACAAGACCTGACTCTAGAGGTGGAGGGACATTGTAGGGTATTTGACTTATGAGTCTTCCTGTCAGTTTTAGCTCTAGTTCTCTTAGCAGTTCCTGTTTTGAGATCTCGGTCTTGGACTGGGAGAGAGAACTTGTCTTGAGGGAAGTCTGAGACTCAAATGTCCTAGTCGGTGAGCCACATGGTGAGATTTTACTCTGCTCCCTGGAAACAGAATCTTCCCTAGTGTAAAGTATCTCAAGAGTAGAGTCTGATTTCTTCATCAAGGCAGGAATCCGGGCCCCGGTACATGACACAGACACATGCTCAGTGACTTACTGGAATAGATCGCTGAGCTTTGAACTTTTTTTCTTTACTTTTAACTTAATACCAGAGTATTGCTGTATTATGGAAGACGTGGAGGCACGTGTCCACATCTTTAAAGGTATTTTTTTTTGTATTACTGTGACATAAAATATGTCTCTGAATATAGTTTTTAACCACTGAAGTCTGAGAAATGGTCTTTGGAACCCTCTCTAGCAGGCTTTGAGAAAATTCCATCAGTTCAGCTGGAACCCCAAACAAATTATGCATAGTTTGAGTGGTTCCCAGGACATTCCCCAGCAGTAACATATTAGAGAGGTATTTCCTAGGCAGTCGCTGCCTACAGACATGGCTTTCCCAGGCATTCTGTTTTATGCCTGGGAAAGAACGGATAGAGCTTCTTCAAGCCCCTAATCCTTCCTGAAACTCTTCAGATAGTAATCTTAATGAATATGAAGAATACCTCTGGAATTCCTCCATCTTCTCCTTTTCGCTTCTTCCTTAGATAAGATAGTCATGCTCCAGATCTCAGGATATGGGGCTTCCTTGGTGTCCCCTGTCTTATCAGAGGGTAGATTTGGAAGGACCAAAGGAAGAACTGAAGATTTTATCATAATAGTGTCTGTATAGGACTTTGAAGACTGCAAAATACCAACACCAAGGTTTTTCATACCAAAAGCTCTTGAAACTTCTGGCACCCCGAACCCTGAAGGTGCTCTAATTCGGTTGTTTTGTCAACGCTTGAGAGAAATGGGATTGGAGGGCTGTGTATTAACGTAGATAAGTAGTCCTCTGCCTGTAACTTTGCCGATGTGATCATCTCTGAGTCTTTATTCTGTACAGACACACCCATCCTTGATTGGAATCCTCAATTTTCATTACTTTGGGAGATTCTGGTTTGAGGCCTAGAGATTTTCCAGCCTGAAGCCTTTGCTCATGAGTTAACACTGTAGGTTCCTTAAGGGTAGATGTTTGCTGAAATACTAATTCTGCAGAAGTCACTTGAATATCTGCCCTTGGAGTTAACTCCATAGGTTTTACCAGGTCTTGAAGATGTGGTCTTGGGTGTAAATTCAAACATTCTCTTACTTTAATGCTAGATCTCGTGGTGAGTCCTATTAGTTCTACAGTCTGAGGACATGGTCCTGGTGCCACTTCTTCAGATTTTACCATCAGAACCAGTGGTTTGGGAGTTAATGAAGTCTTTATCATTTGAAAGCCTGGCTGGCGTTTTATTTAAAACCTGATGTGTTGGATCTATGATTAATTTCTTGGATTGCACATTTTGTAGACAAAGGCTTGGAACAAATTCTGAACTTACCACATCATGTATTTTGGGAGTCAAATCATTGTATTTTGATTCTTGAGGGATACTCTCTGGAATCATCTCAGACTTTATAATTTGAAGTGGCGGTCCGGGGATCACTTGTACAGTTTCAGAAACTTTTTGGAGGACAACTGATTGAGGAACTGGAAGCTGTGTCTTTGCAGATTCTGTCACTTGATCTCGTGGCTTTGGACTAACCCCTACAAAGTTTATCATTTGATCCAGCGATTCTATTGGAGTGATGCTTGCATTCTCCTGGCTCAGATTCTGAGGTTTTGTTAGCTTAGCTGCTACCCCTCCTGGCTGCCGTGTAGCAAAAGTGAGCTCTACAGAGTCAGTATTTCCCACCACTTGACTGGCTTGCTTGCATGATAACTCAGAGGATTCTTTCTGTAGCCACAACATAGAGGCTAAATTTTTAGATTTGGGAGTCTGAGGTCCTGGCCCTGGTGTTATTCCTGAAGCAGAATCTGGGACAAGACAGAATGACCTTGGTGTTGATACTACAGATTGTTCCCTTTGAGATCTTTTCTTACAGCTCAACCCCAGAGGTCCTGAGTCTTGAGGACATTATCTTGGAGATTTTTCTGTAAATCCAGTCTCTCTATTTACTGGCTCTGGAGTCATTCTAAGAAATTCTTTCCCTTGCTGTCTTGCTTCACAAGTCAGCTCTATCTTGTCTGCAACGTGATTCTTCAAGTCGAGGGTCATTCTATCAGGTGCTGTAACTTCCTTTGTCTGTAACTTCTTGAATTCTTCAAATTGAGGCCATAACCAAGAATGTAACTCCGGAGTTTTTGGGATCTGGTAGCTTTTCTGTAGGTTTGGCTCTGAGGATTTTGAATCTTGATCACTTAGTGTTGGAGGTCAGATCAACAAATTCTGGTACTTGAAGATCTAGCTTCAGGGGCATCTGTAATGATTCTAGACTTTATCTAATGAGTCTATGACCTTATCTGTTGGTTTAAAGCTCAACTCCATAGATTTCTCCATCATTTCTGTGCTTTTCTGTCCCAATCCCTTTGTCCTTTCTAAAGATTCCACATCTTGATAAATTGGTGGTGAAGTAAAGTTCACTGATTTAGGGACCTGAAACCTAGGCTTCATGATCATTTCTGCTAAGTCCACCACCTGTCGCTCTGGTATATATGTAGCTTTAGTCGATTTTGTGACTGGATCAATTGTCTGTGCCATTAGGTTCCCAGATTTCATATTTTGAAGAATTGACTTTGGTGGTAACTCCACAGATTTTCCAGGTTCTGGTAGACATACTGTTGTCAATTTCACATGTTTTACACCTTGCCACTTTGGCTCTGAAGTAAATGCCAAAGATTTCGTATTTTGCTGCTGTGATTTCAGTGACAAATTTGAAAATTTGACACTAGTCAGTTCTGGTCCTTCTAAGAGCTTCTTGGTGGACTGTGGTCCTGATGCCATCATTGTTTTTTCCTCTGAAGGAAACAATTGGCCATTCAGACTTTGCTGTTCGGATCCTATCCTCAGCTGCTGAGGATTTGTATCATGGAGGCATGGCTTTGGTGGGAGGGAAGACATAGGATGCTGTGAACTATGGCATGACGTCAATTCAGAAGAACTGATGCTTTGAGACTGTGACCCTAATTTCAACTGCACAGCATGAACAGTTTGAAAACAAGGGTCTGGCGAAAACGCCTTACTTCTCAGGTCATTCAGACCACAGCCAGGCGTCAGTTCTACATTCACTTGCACAGACATAGTCGGTTTAGTCTTCTCTGGAAACTCTCTATCTTCAGGAGGCGATTCTGGTAAAACTACAGAATTCAAACTATTTGACTGAGGCCTCAAAGTAAATATAGGTGGTGCACTTTGCTGCCATGACCCAAGCCAGTTCTTCAAAGATGGGGCCTTTTCAGACTTTGCCCCATCATTAAGTTAGATGAGTTCACACCTTGAGAAGGTGATTCCAGAGTTTAACAGAACAGATTTTATACTTTGAGGCTCTAAGCCAGGGGTCAAGTCAAAGGACTTAATGTTTTGTAACTGTGGCCCTGAACTGGACTTTACAGACCGTATGCATTGAGGTTTGACTCAGGATTAAACCCAGAAGAATTCATACCATTCATACCTTGATGTTGTGGACCAGGGTTGTATTCCCATAGGTGCTATACCCAAATTGTTTGACTCTGGATTTAATTCAGACTTCAAATCTTTCAAGTGTTGTTCTTGAAGTTTTGGAGCTTGTAAATGTGGCCCAGGGTAGTAGCCAATAGAATTTTCAGACTGAGATTCTTGATTTAGAGTACATGCAGGAGAATTTATATCTTGCAAATGTATTCTGGTATTGCACCAAACAGGATTGACATGCAGAATTTGTGGTGGTGGAAATTTACAGAAGTTCATACCTTGAAAAAGTGGCCCAAGATTATATCTATTAGAACTTTCACACAGAGGATTTTGCCCTGGAGTGTATACAAAAGAATTCACACCTTGCAAATGTGATTCGGGATTGCACTCAGTAGAATTTACACATGGAGGACTTGGCTCTGGGGTGCATGCAGAAGAATTTGCACACTGAGAACTTGGCTCTGGGGTGCATTCAGTAGAATTTATGTCTTGCAAATGTGACTTAGGGTTGCTCCCAGTCGAATCTACACATTGCAATTTTGATCCTGAAAAGAATGAGGAAGGATTCTTTCCAGGCAAATGTATTCCAGTATTGCACTCAGAGATTATACACCGAGTGTTGGATCTGGAATGCATGCAGAGGAATTTGTATCTTGCAATATGGCCCAGATATATACCTACTGGAATTTACATATTGAGAATTTACATTGGGAGTACATGCAGAATTCACATCTTCCAAGTGTGACCCAGGGCAGAGCACCTTAGATTTTACACCCTGAAGGTCTGGATCAGGGTGCAACTTAGATGATTCTACATCTTGTATCCCGGTGTTGGGTGCCATAACATTTTTACTGTGACTCCAGGCACAGGATTTCCTACATTGCAATGTAGGTTCATGACTGAATTTTGGAGATGACTCTTCCAGCAGCTTGACCTCTGTGGTCACTGAAGAAGGTTTTATCTCTTGTAACTGTGGCCCAGGGTTGAACCCTAAAGACTGTGTACCTGCTCCCAGGCCCAACTCAGAGGACTTCACATCTTGCAACCGTTGCTCTGGGTTGAATTCCATCGATTTCAGGTCTTGAAGTGTTGTGCACAAGTTTGATGACTTGATATATTGCAAATGTGGCCCATGATTGAACTCTGTTGATTTCATATATTGAGGCTGTTGCTTTTGACTTAATTTGTGAGGTTTCACATCTTGCTTCTGATTTCTGGCTTTGAGTCCAAAAGGTACCACATTATAAATTGGCGAGGCCAACTCTGAGAATCCCACAACCTGTAAGTCTGCATCATAATTGACCTCCTTATCCTTTGTTGTTTGTGGATATGTGAACTCAGATTTCACCTCTTCCAACTTTAATCCAAGGTTGAAAGCCTCAGGCTCCATACCTTGAAGGTGTAATTCTGGTTGTAACGTAGATAGCTTCCTTTTCTGTAACTCAGAGGGTATCTTGAACTGCAAAGGTTTCCCATCAAGTGCCTTTGAGAAAATCCATTTACAAGAATCTACATCTTGCCCAAGTGGCTGATACACAAGGGCCATGGGTTTTTCTTTTTGAACCGTGCCTCCTGAAATCCCTTCTGAAGACTTTACACCCTGTAAGTGTGGGCCAGAATTGATCTCTGGAGGTCTTCCATCTTGAAGCTCTGTCCGCAAAACTGATATAGAATATTTCTTATCTTGCAACTAATGGCCTGAGCTTACCTTTACAGATTTTCCATGTTGGGGCTTTGTCTCTGCTATTGACTCCACAGTCATCCTTTGTAACTTTGGGCCCTGATTAAACTCTATAGATTACATATCTTGGAGCTTTTCTCCTTGAAACAACTCACAAGGCTTTTTATTTTGCATCTGTGGTTCAGAATTGAAGTCCACTGCTGTTACACCTTGAGAGTTTATCTGTGTGATCACCTCAGAAGGTTTCATACTTGTCAAGTGTTGTTCCATAGAGTCTACATCTTGAAGTTTCCTGCCCATGATCAGCTGGGGGTATTTCAAATCTTGCAAGTTAAGGTCTGAATCCATCCCTATAGACAGTGTGCCTAAAAACAACTTCCTTGGGGTGAACTCAGGTTCCTCACCTTGTAATTTTGGACTAGGTTTGATTTCTACTGATTCCATACCATGAACATTCTTCTCTGTAATGACTTCAGATGGCACACGTTCGAATTGTGGTCTAGGACTGAAGCCCATAGATTTGACATTTTGGACTTTTACACCCAGGATCGTCCTCAAAGATTTCAGATCTTGTAACTGTGGGCCTGATTCACAGTTTTCCATCTCCATTTCTTGAGGCTTTGTCTTCAGAACTGAATCCAATTTTATAACTTGGGAAGGTGGCCCAGGTTTAGAGTCTAGCTTGACCCTTTGGATATTGGTCCCCATGTTTAAATTACTAAATGTTTTTTCTTTTAAACTGTAAGCTGGGACTTAACTTAAATTTCATATTCTGGGACTTTGTTTCGGGTGTCAAGTCAGAATATTTTGCACTTTGTCCCTGGGGCTCAGACTTCAGCTCAGATTTCATACCTTGAGGTTTTGTCTGAAGTGCCAACTCAGAGGATTTTTCAGTTTTCAACCCTGTATTTTTATTGTTTTCTGACTGTGACCCTTGGCCTAATACCCCAGATTTCACTTCTGAAGACTGTGACTCTTGTTTAAACACTGAAGATGTCAAATCTTGAGGCTGTTGTATTCCTGGGGATGGCTTTAATGGTTTCCCTTCTTGTGATTGTGTCCCAGGGGTCAATTCTAGAGAGCTCCTGTCTTCTTTATGGAACCCGGGTTTGAATGTCATTTGTTTTATATTACTGATCATTGATCGTAAGGTTGGGTCACATGTTTTCATACTTGTAAATGGCAGCTCCGATTTACTGCCAATAGTTTTGAACCCATGAGACAAGCATTGCTGGACTGACCCGGAAAGTTCTTTACCTTCTGTAGTCAAGTTAAAAGTTTTGGGTTCCTGCAACCCTATTGCTAATGGAGAGGTCTTTACGCCCTGTAATTGTGGCTCAAGATGCAATGCCACAGATTTTTCTTCTTGAATTTTTGACCTGCCAGTCAGTTCAGATGACCTCACACCTCTCCATAGCATAGGAAGCTTCAGTTCTGTAGGTGTGGCATCTTGAGACTGTGACCTTGAGCTTAACCCTATACTTTTCTCAGTTTTAAACTGAGATATTGGTATCCATTGAATAGATTTTGTGCTTCCAGTTTGGGGTTCTGTATTCAGTGCCTCAGTTTTCATACCTTGAAGCTGTGGGTCCAACGTTGACTCCAAGGCTTTCTCTTGTTGTATCTGGGACCCTGGAGTCAACTGGCAAGGTTTCAGACTTGGCACCTGTACTTCATGTTGGAACTCTTCAGCTTTTACACTTTGAACAACTGGCTCAGGAGCCAATTCACATGAGGTTGTATCTTTGAATGGTAACTGAGAGTTGATCTCTATGGGTTTCATATCTGCAAGTTTGGGTTCTTGATCTGACTCCATGGGCAATGTATTTTCTGATTCAAGCTGTTTTTTCTGTTGGTCAAAAATCCCACCTTTCCACTCTAGTGACTTTACAGTTATCTGGTCATCCTGTCTAGACTTAAGAGTTAAGTTCCTGGGTGCCATCCCTTGAGGCCCTTGTTGTGTTGAGGTGAAATCTACAAATTTTACTCCTCGGATCCCTTGTGTTTTGGCTACAGTTGGAGGTTTTAGTCTTTGCTGTTTCCAATATGGGGAGATCACAGGTTTCCTGTCTTGCGTTTGTGGCTGTGAAGTCAGTCCCTTGGGTTTTATACTTTGCAGTTGAGGCCCTTGAAACACCTCCATAGACTTTTCTTGAAACAACATCCTTGGTATAAAAGTCACAGGACTCTCCCCTTGCTTCTTTGGTTCAGGTTTCAAGTCCATGGGATTTACATCTTGAACATAGGTACTATGGGCCAACCCCTTAGTTTTCACATCTTGAATTCTTGGACCTGGAATCAACTTGACAGACTTCATATCTCCTCTCAGGGAACTACTTGGGGATACCACAGTAGATTTTATCCTCTTGAGACATTCTTCTACAGTTAAGGCCACAGATTTCCTATCTTCTACTTTTGGCTTCGAAAGTAGTAACTGTGGTTTTAAACCCTTCAAGCTGGTGCCTAGAGGCAGCTCAAGTTTCCTATCTCCTGCTTGCATCCCTGGGGTTGACAGCATTGATCTGACATGCTCCAGCTCTGACTTTGACTTTAAATTTGTGGATTTTCCTCCTCCCAAAATTGCCCCTGGTGTTAATTCTACAGATGTCAGAGCTTCTTGCTTTGAGACTGTGCTCTTCTCCACAGGTTTCATATGTCCCGAAAGCTGTCCTTCGATCAATTCAGAAGATGCCATGCCTTGGGTCTGTGGTCTTCTGATCAACTCAGAACGATCTACATTTGCTAAGTGTCTCCCAGGAGCCAACTTCATTGTTTCCACCATTGGTGCCTGTGGCTCAGCTCCCACTTTATAAGACATTTTGTCTTCAAAGCTTGGTACTTGATTCCCTGTGACATATTTTACATCTTGAAACAGGGACTCATGTACTATCAGTTCTGGTTTTATCCCTTGTGTCTCTGGCTGTGTGGTCAACTCAAAAATTTTTACACATTCTAAGTGTGGCTCCAAGTTTACCGCTGAAGTTTTCATACCTTGAGATTGAATTCCTGGTATTATATCCAAAAATTGGACATCTTGCAGCCATGGCCCTGAGTTAAAACATCCCTGCTTTGTATCCTGTAGCCCTGGAGTCATGTTTGTTACTTTTGGATCCTGTATCCCTAACTCTGGAGTCATAGAACTTCTACTAACAAACATGGATCCTGAGATTTGCTCCCCAAATTTGACCCCTTGAAGTTTTGGTCTTGAAGCCAGCTCAGAAGATTTAGTATCTTGTTTCTGAGGTCCTGTGTTGACCACCTCAGATATCACGTGTGGATGCTCTAGTTCAGAGGCTTGTGTTGCAAATTTCGTGCTGTGAAACTCTGATCCTTGTGTAGGCAGAGCAAGCTTCCTATATTTGAACCTGGGCTCTTGGCTTTTTGGCGAAAATGATTCTGGCATAAATCCCTGAGATGTCCTCTCTTGAAGCGGAAAACCTGGTACGAACTGTGTATATTTGAAATCTTGGTGCTTGGGTTTTGAGATGGAATCAGAAAATCTCACATCTTGTAAACATGGTCCTAGATTTACTTCCATAGATTTCACAAGTTGTGGTTGTGGTTCTGGAACCTTTGGACCCGGAATAAAAACAGATGATCTGATTTCTGGTATTGGGGAATATGATATTGCTTCATCCGATTTCACACTATAATGTGAATTTTCCCCTTGAAGAAATTGCCCTTGATGTAACTTTGATAATCTGACACTTTGCAGTTGTGGCCCTGGGATTAATCCTGACTTGACAGTTGGCTGCTCTTGGTCCAGATTCAAATCCACAGATTTCACATTTGGAATCTGTGTCCCTTCAACTGACTCCTTTGGTGATAAACTCTGTGGCCCTGGCTCTGGTTTTGCCTTTTCAGGATCTACCACTCCAATAGATGACTGTTGTACTAAATCCACAGATATCTCACTTTGTAACTCTAGTCCTGGATCTATTTGCATAGACTGTACATTGTGGAGCTGTGGCCCTGGGATCACATCTATAATATGTGGTGTGGGTTCTGTAGTTAACGCTACAGGTTCTACAACTAGTACAGATGGTTCAGAGGTTAATTCTTCAAATTTCAATTTTTCTGCCAAAGACTCTGATTCCTCGATTTGCACTTTTGGTTCTAGATTCAACCCCTGAGATCCCATCTCTGAATCTGTTTCTACAATAGTCCCCTGTGTATCATCAACTTCAGGCAATGTCAATTCGGTGCTTTCTGTGTATTCACATACACTTATTGTTGATGCGTTAGTAACATCTGAACATGGTTCTAGCGTCACATGAACAACGTTCGTATCCGGGGACTGTGGTTCTGGGGCCATCCCTTCTAGGTTTATGGTGGGCACTTCTAACTCTGGTAGCAAATTAAGAACATCTTTACTTTCAGATTGTAATTCTGGAGTCTCCTTCATCTCTTTTACAACCTCGGTCCTAGTTTCAAGAGTATCTTGGAGTGGTGGTAAGCTCATCTCCATAGATTCTGAGGTTTGGCTCAGAGGTGCTGGAGTCATTCCTGCTGATGACTGTGTCAACTCAGCAGATTCTTTCACCTGATGACAAGGGTCAGAGGTCACCCTTGTTTCTGAGGCTTGTTGCTGTTCAGTCAGCCCTTCAGTTTCTGGGAAAGAACAACTTGAGTTGAGGCTCACATCTGCAGATTTCACTACATAAAAATGTGTGGTCAACTCACCAACTTTCGTACTTTCCACCAGGGTCTCAGGAATTAGACTCCTACAGTCTATCAAATCTTCGTGTGGTGTGGTGGTTAATTCCTCAGACTGTATGCTCTGCTGAAGTTGTTCTGGGGTCAAATGTGTAGATACCACCTTTGGGGTCATCGGTCCATCTTTTTTTTGTTTCTAAAACTTGATGTTGTTGGCTCATCCCTATAGGTACTGTCCCTGGATCTAGTGACCCTGGGGCTGTTGTCATAGATTCTGTTAGTTCATAACCTGATGGTGTCATCTCTGTAGGATTCTTCTTTTGTGGCCAGGTATCAGAGGTCAACCCCATAGGTTCTGTCATTTTGTGACTTTGTCTTGGGCTCACCTCTGAACACTCTAAGTCTTGGTGGTGCCCTGGGGTGAACTCCAAAGGGTTCATGACCTGATGAGGCAGTTTTGGAGTCAATGACACATACTCTGTGCCTTGACATGGTGTCATCCCGATGGAGTCTCTGACTTGAACCTTGGGCACAGAAGGCAACTCTAGAGATTCTTTGGTTTGAGCCACTGCCTGTGCAGTCAACCCAGGTAGTAGTGGTGTGATCACTCCCATGGGTGACTCCTGTACCACTGAGTTTATCTTTAGAGCACTCATCGATTTCTTAGAATATTTTGGAATCATCCTTGATGAATCCAGGACTTTAGGTGGTGGCCATAGACGTTGAAGTGGCCTAGGAGTAAACCTGATCTGTTTTGTGGCTTGATTCTGTGACCCTGAGTCCATGACTTTATGCTGAGACTGCAGAATCCTTTCCCTAGCTTTGAAGACTGTATGTGGCGGCTCTGGACTCATCTTTGCTGGTTCTACAGCTTCATCCTTATGCAATGTATCTACCTGCTCTGATTCCATGACTTGGTGTTGTGGCCTTGGGGCTAGTCCTGCTGATTGTATGACACGTTCATTAATCAGCCCCCTAGAATCCATGTTGTGAAACAATGCTACAGGACTTACTTTTGAGTTACCTGGCATTGGATTTGGTCTTGAGTCCCTCATTTGATGCTCAGGACTTGCTGCTTTTAGTGATGCATTTACTGGATTTGATGACTTGGGAGGTATACTCACTGTTTCAGCTTGGTAGGGTGGCTGTGATAAGTTAGTCTTATCTTTTATTTTCCATGCAGAGTCTGCTACCTCTGACTGTGAATCTGGGATCATGCCCATTGCTTCCATAACTTGACTCAATGCCATCGGAGTGACCTTTATGCTGTCTGTGGCTGAACATGGTTCCTTGGGTGTCAGCTCAGAAAAGATTGAAGGAGATGACAGGATTGAGCTGTTATTGGACGATTCCAAGGATATACTGTAGTGAGTAGAACGTTTCCCATTTTTACAGTAACAATGATCTAGGAGAATCTCCTGAGCCACAGTGTCAGAGATGGAGGTAGTAGACATACTATCGGATTCAGACAAACTCAATTTCATGACTGTTGAGCTGAAAAACAAAAAGAATTTTTTTTGTTTTTTTGTTTTCTTTGGAACCAGTAGTGGGAAAATTAGGATAGAAAAAAAGAAGTGGTCATTTCAAGTACAAAATATTTTTGGTCTAAGGGAGGTGAGGGTAGAAAAGGGGTTGCATTCACAAGCATCAGTTATTTCTGTAAAGTATCCCTCTACCAGAAGTGAGGGAGATGAATCAGTGACGTGCATGCTATACAAATAAAGAAGCTGTAACCTATCCCCAGAGCACACACGATAATAAAAGTACATGGTGCCCAGTGTCAGAGAAGCAGAGACAAACACATCCTTGGAGCTCACTGGACAATCAAGGCTAATTAGCAAGTTTGACTGAGAGACTTTATTTCACAAAGAAGGTGAGCAGATCCAAGAAATGACACCCAAGTTTTACACACACACACACACACACACACACACACACACACACACACACACAGTCCCATTAAACTTGCCATTAAGCTGGATGACTTGAGTTCAGTTCAGTCCCTAAGATCTGCATGTTAGAAAAGAACTGGTACCCGTAGCTTACCCTTTGACCTCTACATACATATGGCAAACATGTGTACACATGCAACAAAAAAAAAGAAAGTAAAGAAAAGAAAAGTTAAAAACAAATAAGTGTATTTTTAAGTAAAACAAAGAAACAGAGAAACAAAAAAAAAAAAAAAAACTAACTCAACCTCACTGCTTTTGGGGTTAGAGAGCTGGGTCAGTAGTTAAATGCAGTAACTGCTCTTCCAGAAGATACAGGTTTGATTCTCAGCACCCACATGGTGGTTCACAAACATCAGGAACTCCAGTACCAGAGGATTGCATACCCTATTCTGGCCTCTGTGGACACCAGGCATGCATGTGGCGCACAGACATACATGCATGCAAAACACTCATACACATAAAATACAAATAAATCTCAAAAAATCGTTCTTTACGACTCAATTTTTTCCTTTCCCTCCCCCGCTTCACCCTTCTTTTTTCCTTCCTTTCCTTTATTTTAAATATTTCTCTACCCCCTACCCAGAAACTCTTTTTCCTGACCTTGCATTTTCCAGATGTTGGATGATCCGTTGAAGGCTCTTGTCTATTGACCATAATATATAGCCCTGGTTCCGGCCCATAGGAAGTCCTGAAATACTGGACACAGCAGGGTAGGTCAGTGGAACTGAATTGATAGCAAAGTACCAGAAAGCTAACCAATAAGAATAGAAAGTTAATTTAAGAACAAGACAATTGCTACCATAGTAAATGAAGTAAAAGTACCAGGTATTTTATACTTTTAGCACTTACAATTAAGGTGATGTCTTAGTTGGGGTTTTTATTGTTCTGATAAAACACCATGACCATAAAATGCTTGAGGTTAAAGAGTTTGTTTCATCTTTCAATTTTCAATTCCATACTCTGTTGCGGAGGGAAGTCGGGGTAGGAACTCAGGGCAGGCATCATGAGGCTGGAGCTGATGCAAGAGGCTCTGCTTACTGGCTTGCTTTCATGTCTTTCTCACTCTGCCTTCTTCTATCACCTGTGACCACCAGCCTGGGGTGGCATCACCCACAGTGAGCTGGGCATTCCTACATCAATCATCAGTTAAGGCACCGCACCACAGGCTTGCCCACAGGGCAATCTGGAAGGAGTAATCTTCTAAAAATGATGCTAGCTTGTATCAAGTTGACATGAAACAGTCAGTAGGACAGTCTGAAGACAGACTCTTACCTTGTCGGATCACTTTCTATAAAATTGTTCCTGGAGTCTTTCAATTGTGAAACTGGTAATAGGAGGAAAGAAACTATTTAGTATAGTAACTACTGATATCATCTATCAGAACCCCTTCATTTAACAGTCATGCCTGTCATGAAGCTAATTAATGGCCTGGCACAGCTATCAACATTTTAAAAGCCCATAAGCTCTGCTGTCTTCATCATGGACCAGAAGTGCCCCCATTAGAAGCATGGGGATGGGAACGTAGCAGTGGGAGACACAGAGATCTGATACATCTTTTTCTTTAAAGATGTCTACCCTGAATCCATAGTAGAAGAATAAAGGTAACAGACCTCCCTTGTCAAACTCTTGGTAGTTATTCTTTTTCCATTCTCCTGACCCACCGAGTTTCTTTCCCATACTTTGGGCTTTCCATGAAAACATACAGGACACAGAAGCATGGGGGAAAGGGACCATGGAGGAGTTATGGGGCTGTTTGCATGACGTTGGAAGTGAAGATGTTAGAAAGATGGCTCTACTCTAGTCACACCTTCTTTCTCAACTTTCTTCCACATGCTGTCAAAGAACAGAGTCTTAAAGCAGAAACACAGCTGATCTGACATAAGCCTTGAGCTAACAGTAAAGGATAGAGTCATTCTGACCTGTAAGCTTCTTGATTTGTTTACGATTATTTGGGTGTGTTGAAGTCTAGATAAAAAAGAAATAAGAAAGTTAGATTTATGTTATAGATTGGAGATTTTACTGACAATACATCTTATCTTACCCATGGGATATTGATATATTTTATATCAGGTATTAACTCAGCTGTCTTCTACAATTATATCATTAGTTACTAATTTATTTGTGAATAACATTAAATATAATAAAGAAGCAGTGAGATGGCTCTATAGGCAAAGGTGCTTGACCTTTGGACCTGGGTTCCATCTCTGGAGCTCACCTAGTAAAAAGAGTGAAGCAGTTTCCACAAGTTTTCCGATTTACCTCCACATGCACACTATGGCATTTGTGCATGCATGCACACACTCATACATGTTATTAAAGTGTTTTTTAAATCTAAGTTCTAGATTATTATAAGGCATACTGAGACTAAAGATAAATATGAACCCTGTACTCTAGAGACATGCATTAGTAAGGAAAGCAGCCACCTAAACAGCTAAGATACCATGTGGGAAGCAGCAAAACTGCTCAGTGGGTAAAGGTGACAGTTACCAAGCCTTGGCATCCTACATTCAACTCCTATGACCTTCAAGGGTAAATGGAAAGAAATGACTCTTGCAGGTTGTTTTTTTACTTCTCTATGTCCCATGACATGTGCACACCTGTACACACACACACACACACACACACACACACACACACAATTTTTTAAAATGTAGTAGAAATGCATCAGAGAACAGAGAAGACCTTGATTAATTTCCTTAAACAGAATGGAAGAATTACTCCATAAATTTCCATTTGTGCTAGAGCTCAGACAATCAGCTGATTTCTGGGCAAAAAAAAAAAAAAAAAAAAAAAAGTCCATTATAAGCAAGTAAGACATCACTGAAAATGGCATATTGTAATTTTTGTGGTGGGGCATTCACCATAGAAGACTGGATAGACATGGCTTTAAGCCAACAGAAGTCTTTATTAGCCACTTGGCAACTACAATGAATGTTTGGAATCCCAGTGTAGCCCCAAGCCGCCTTCAGGGTGACCTTTTAAGCACAAAACCCATGTTCTGGGTTGACATACTTCAGTTAACAGGAACAATTAGCCAGAAACAGAAGCCAAAAAGTTAGGCTAGTACGTTTTGAGACTCCAAGAACTATGGACTTTGATGGGTTAGGCCTTTGTTTTAGTTTTGGCAGGTGGTACTGTCTAGGTGCTGAGTTTTACAACCTGAATGACACTTGCATCATGGAGTGAGTTGTGCTAAAGTCTGGATCCCTGCTACAATTTTCAGATGCACTTTTGCTGAGCTGTGGGAGATGGGGCTGAGAAGGTGAGAACCAGTGGATGCTTGGTGTTAGGAGTTCAATTCTGTCCTGTAAGGTCTTCCTAGAAAGTCATAAACTCCTGGGACTTTGCAGCAATGCCCTCAGTCAGTTTAAGGGTATTATTATTGACATTTGTCACCATTAAAATAAAACAAATAGGTACTCCTTCCTTTTGCATCAGGGCATCAATATTTAAAGAGCCTGGATGACAATTCTGGAGCATTTGGTGAGTAAGTCCATGGTTTAGTGACCCAGTTTACCACAGAGCTATAAATACATCTAGCAGTAGTTTTGATAGTTTTTAACTTATTTTATGCTTGCTTCATCGTGCATTATTTAATAATATATGTTCCATGATGGAACCATTAAGTAAAGATACAAAGCAAAGGAAAACTGGTGTTAAAAATCTTAGTTAATATGTATAACAATGATCCTTCTGCATATGTATTTTCACATGATCTACAAATATCACAGACCTAAGTAATCTGAAAACACCTGCATGGTGAAATACCTACAGATACTGGATAGAATGCAGCATGTGTTTAAATGTAGAGTTTATCCTCTGTGAAAAGTAAGGTTACAATAAAAGCTAAGTTGAACACTTTTCAAAATGGACCCCTAGAAGTTCTTCCAATGAAGAGCTGATGGAGCCTCTTCTCTTCCAATGTTGCTGCTTAGCGAGCTTGGTCACCTCAACCCTGTAATGTGGATGTCTGAGACAAAAACAGGTCAGACGACTAGAGACTTGGGATATATATCCATAAGTATGGAGCTCTTGGCTTTTTTTAAAAAAGATTTATTAATTTATTTTATGTATATGAGAAAACTGTAGCTGTTGTGAGATGTGGAACAGTTGGAGGACAAACGGGAGGGGTATAAAGTCTGGATTGTAAACAAAGATTAAACAATGAATTAAAAAACAAAACAAAAAAAATTATTTTAAAAGGAGAGAAAAACAGAAAAAGATTTATTTATTTATTTTATGTACATGAGTACACTATAGCTGTTTTCAGACACACCAGAAAATGGCATTAGATTTCATTATAGATGGTTGTGAGCCATCATGTGGTTGCTGGGAATTAAACACAGGACCTCTGGAAGAGCAGTCAGTGTTCTTAACCTCTGAGCCATCTCTCAAGCACTTCAGCTCCTGTTTTTTGGACATTTTATTATTTTATTTATTTATTATTCTTTTCTTTTGTCTTCCATTGGTCACATGGATCCTGTTCCCCAGCACTGCACAGCCAGAACTGTTTGCCCATACAAATCCCCACTTTCCCTTGCTTTCTTTAGAACAGGGATTCAAAGGCTCCTGAACCTATGTTTCTTGAGTTATTACGTATAGGATCTCAAAGAAGTTCTTTTAATTTTACAGGTTCTGGTTGAGCTAATTAAGAGAGAGAGAGAGAGAGAGAGAGAGAGAGAGAGAGAGAGAGAGACACTTCCTACAAAAAAAACCACTGACAAGCCACAGTGAAAACTCAGAGGCTACTTTGAAACTCATTTCACTGTCAGACTGTTAAAAAAATGGGTTGGTAAAAATGCTGGCAAAAAAGAAATGTCCCATAAAAAGACCTCATTTAAAAAAAAAGGATGCTGTCATGACGCAGGCCTTTAATCCCAGCACTTGGGAGGAAGAGGCAGGAGGATTTCTGAGTTCAAGGCCAGCCTGGTCTACAGAGTAAGTTCCAGGACAGCCGGGACTACACAGACAAACCCTGTCTGGAAACAAACAAACAAAGAAAACCCCCCAAAACAAAAACAACAAGAATCTTAGAGTGCCACATGCTCAGAGGACACATTGATGCTGTGAGGAGATGCAGATACAGAGATAAAATTGGTCTTTTTACACTCAACATCAGAGTCAAGGAGAGCAGTCATTCCTGATGCTAGAGATAAATACAGTTTCAAAGATCACATGCACCACAAGAGAATCTTTCTATATCAGTGGTTCTGAACCTGTGGGTCATGACTCTTTTGGGGGTTGAAGGACCATTAAATAGGAGTCACCTAAGACCATCAGAAAAACAGTTTGTTTACATTCTGATTCATAACAGTAGCAAAATTACAGCTATTAAGTAGCAATGAAAATAATTTTATGGTTGGGGGTCACCACATTGTGTAAAAAACTGTATTAAAGGGTCACAGCACTAGGAAGGTTGAGAACTACTGTTCTTCATGAATCGAATGTGTGTTGTATGCCTCAGTATGTACACAGATGCTACAGGTTTATTTTTAATGTCTCTAAAACTGCAACCTTATAATCAAGATTGTCCCAACACAATATCTGCCTAGTGACAGCCCTTCAACCAATATACTGATGCAAACATCGTGCTTCAGATTTATTCAAATAGCCCACGTAAATTTCTCATTCTTCTTTTAAATATACTCTCTTTTTAAGTTTTCATTTTATTTTTATTTTATATGCATGGGTGTTTTGCCTGCATGTATGCCTGTGTGAAGGAGTTGAATTTCTTGGAACTGGAGTTACAGACAGTTGTGAGCTGTCTGTCAGTGCTGGGAATTGAACTCAGATCCTTTAAAAGAACAGCCAGTACTCTTAACCTCTGAGCCATCTCTCCAGTGCCAATTTCTCATTCTTTACCTTTAAGAGCTCTCTTCTGTCTTGGCTTCTTTGAATCCAGCCATAATATACCATATTATACATATTTCCCTACAGTGCTCTGCTTCTCCCAAATAGACACTATTCTTTTAGGTCTTCTCTCTCTCTCTCTGTCTCTGTCTCTGTCTCTGTCTCTGTCTCTGTCTCTGTCTCTGTCTCTCTCTCTCTCTCTCTCTCTCTCTCTCTCTCTCTCTCTCCTTCCTTTGATGGTTATTTAGGCCAATAGTGGCCAGAAAATGCCTGCTTTCCAGGTGAGGAAGAATGAGCTCAGAGCATGTTTCCACTGAAGTGTCCCTTAAGTGCTGAAAGCTGCCTGCTCCTCAATGCAACATAAGTGACCAGAATTTACAAAGACAGACCTTACGTGATTAAACCAATAACTATGAAGGTGATAGTAATAGACATTCCCAACAAATCTAATATATACACACATACATATTGTTTGTTTTGTGTTTTTGAGACAAGGACTCATGTAGCCCAGGTTGGCCTTGAGTTTACTAAGCAGCTGAAGATTACCCTAAATTCCTGATCCTCTTGCCTCTGCCTTCCAGCACAAGCTACTGGCATGGGCCACTCTGCCCAGCCATTGTTGTTATATTAAAATAAGGATTCCTATAGCATAGGCTGCTTTGATCTTCTTATTTAGCTGAACATGACCTTGAACTCCTGATCTTCCAGCCTCTGCCTCCTAGTGCTGAGATTCCAGGAAAACACTACCAAACCTAGCTATATACAGTGCATATAGTATACTTCACCAAATTTATGAATCCAAAATAACTTATAAATATGAATAGCTGCTGAATCTAGTGGTACATGCCTGTAATACCAACACTTGGGCTAAGGAGGAGGATTGACATTTGTTTGTGATAATCTACATAGTGAGCACCAGCCTAGCCGGGGCCATAAAGCAGGATCCTATCTCAAAAAACTAAAACAAAACACATACACACACACACACACACACACATACACACAGCCATTTTACTTCAGGTAAAAACTCTATAATGTTTAAAGTAATATAATATATTCTTTATATTAATAAAAATTATAAAATATAACAGTATTGAATTAATAAATGGTACAGAAGGCCTTCATATATAAAACCATTAACACTTAATACAGGAGATACATGATGATCTGTATAATTGGACAGATATTTCAGGCTTTTGGCTGGGATGATTTTAATATCAATAATGTCATTCGTCTCCAAGTTAAATTCTACTTTGAGGCCTTCTTAATGGAGAATAAGAAGAGAGGGAGAGACTTGCAGGACTAAAAACTAAAACAGCTACAAAACCATAGTTAATAACAGGAACAGGCGGGTAGGAGTAACGGTTTTTTTAAAGGCTCAGAAACATCAGGAGGTAGAGGATTTCTGTGCATTGAAGGCCAGCCTGGTCTAAACAATGAGTTACAGGACACCCAGGGCTACAAAGAGAGAGCCTGTCTCCAAACAAAACAAAACACCCAGCTCTGAAGCAAGTTCACTTACATATGACAACTTAATTGAAGAGAGCTCCACATAGCAACAAGAAAACAATCCCATCGCTGTGATGACAAACGTCAGCTTGACAAAATCTCGAATCATCTAGAGATGAGCCTCTAAGAGTGCCTATAGGGAACTGTCAGGGAACCGTCCTGGGGTGCCTCTGTGTGGCACCATTCTATGACTGGGATCCCAGACCTTGTCCGTGGGGAAAGAACAGCAGTTTGGAGTCTGCTCTCTGCTCCTTTACTAAGGATGCAATGGGTGCAAAGGATGCAAGGGATGCAATGTGAATTGCTACCCTAAGCTCCTAGGGCTGTGGCTTCTTCCCCTGTCACAGTGGATTGAAGGACCATAACTTTGAATGACTGTGAGCTGAAATGAACCATTCCCTAACGAAGTCACTTTTGTGAGGGTGTTCTGTCACAGCAACAGAAAAGAAACTAAGATGACAGCAAATAATAACAAGAAAAGATGGGTCCTTTCTCAATATGGGATTCAGAGACAGACTTTCAGTGAATTAAGAATTTCAAGTGTGAGGGGGCTGGAGAGATGACTCAAAGGTTAGTGGCACTGACTGACTGCTCTTGCAGAGTACCTAGGTTTGGTTCCAGCACCCATATGGTGACTTATAACAGTATCTCTAGTTTCACAGGATCTGATGCTCTCTTATGACCCCTGGAAGCACGGACATCCTGTGGTGCACATGCACACATTCAGACAAAAAAGCTCTTATATGTAAAATAAAAACAAACCTTAATTTAAAAGGATTTAAATGAGGGCAGGCACTTGTATCACATGCATTAAATTTCAGCCCTCCCAAAGCAGAAGCATGAGGATCCCTGAGTTTGAGGCCACCCTGGTCTACAAAATGAATTCCAGGAGAGCTAGAGCTACACAGAGAAAACCTGTCTCATAAAACAAAATAAAGAATTCAAATGGGAAAAATAATGTGAATTTTATAAAGAATTCAAATGTGAAAAACTACAACAGACAAAATATAAAAGAAAAAAATCTTTACCATCATGGATAATGAACTAATTAAAGAAATTCTTTTGGAAAACAATAATTGCTAAAAGAATCAATCTTAAATTTCTCATCATACACATGAAAAACCCCTGAAGTAAAAAATGTGTTAGCAAGCTTGATTTAATTATTACACAATACATAAAGCAAACTTTTATGTTCCATAAATGTGCATGGATATTTGTTAATAACATTATTTGTTTCCATGTGTGAGTATTTACTTGTATGTGTGCACACCACTTGCATGCCTGGTGCTCTGTGAGTCCAGAAGCGGGTGTTAGATCCCCTGGAACTAGATTTACAGATGGTTGTGACACACTATGTGGGTGCTGGGAATTGAACCTGGGTCCTCTACAAGAGCAGCAAGTACTCTTAACCACTAAGCCATAACATTTTCAATCCAGCAGAAGACACCTCTTGACATACTCACTTAGAAGCTCCAAATGTCAAATTTACCATTTACTTCTAGCCCTTGGGAAATGCTAGGAAATTGGCCTTCACAATGAAAAGTATAAAAACTAAAGGGGTGTCCCCAGAAACCATTAACTGCAGGCTGAGTGTGCAGTTTGCAGTTTCTGTTTCTTACTTCTAATGCTCAAAGCCCATGGAACCATGCTGCCCATGGCTAGGGCAGGTCTTCCCACCTCAATGAGTCCAGTCTAGAAGCTCCCTCACAGGCATGCCTGCAAGATTATCTCTTAGCAGACTGTCCATAGTGTCAAGTTCACATCATGAGAGGTCCTCAGACACCTTCAGGCCATGGATTTCAGTGTGTCTGGATTGATGGTCCCATCATTAAAGGTAAATGGAATACTTTAATTGAACTCTTAGACTTCAGAAGCACTTCAAAGGCAGATTGTTGTGGGGCATGCCTGTAAATGCTCCACTCTGGAGGCTGGCATAAAAGGATTATGATGAGTTCAAAGCCAGCTTAGCATATCTAGTAAGTTCCCAGCTAGCCTGGGCTTCTAAATGAAAGCACATCTCGAACATCTCTCCTGTTCAGTTTAGAATCTGCATGCGATGAAAGGTCTGAAGAATGGTGTGTACATGAGAGAGGTAAAATAGAGCCAAGAAACAGGAGATACAGTAATGAAAGCTCCAGAAGGGAAGGGGAGTGAGGAGCCATGCCTGCAAGACCTTACCCAGCCTAGAAAGAGCAGAGTTAATCTCTCTTTAAGGTTATACTTCCCAACCCTGCTTTCCTGGCATATGTGTTTCTATAAGAGTTTTGGGTAAGTCCCAACTCACAGGAAGTACAAGAGGAAGCAGAATATGTCAATCACATGAAGGGGGCATTATAATTTTTCCTAATTAAAATTGTATGCATGTATAGAATAAAATATAATAATACTCTCCTCCCCTTCCAGCTTTTCCCACACCCCCCACAAATGTCCACCTTCCAATTTCATGTTTTATTTGTTTTTTTGGTAATCCACTAAGTCCAATTAGAGGTACCCATATATATCCATGGCTACCAGCATGGGTACTTGATCAACAAAATGTTGGCTGCAAAACCTAGAACAATGACCCTTTTCTGCAATACATAAATGGAACAAATAGAAGGGGACAAAAGAGAATCTGTAGACTAGAGGAGAGTCAAGAAACATGGTGTTCAATCTCAACGTGTAATCTTGAGTTCAACTAAATAATAATTCATGTCACTGAATGACTATTGAAATTTAAACACTGTGTATTTGAGGCATTAAGGAACTGTTCAAATTTTGTCATTAAATTTTAGGTGTAATAATGATATTATGATTAATACTTTTTTCTTTTACTTTTTTTTCCATTGCAGTGTGGAGGCAGGATCTCAAACTGTATGTACTAAAATATTTGTCATGAAATTATCTGTGGTTTGCTTCAAAATAATGTAGTAAGGGTTGAAACAGAGTGACAGGTCAGTGAGGAGTCATCAGACCAACTTTTCTTCCCTAATATTGAGAATAGGTCATAGGGCCTTGCACATGCTAGGTGCATTACCAATTCTGTGTACCTTTGATTTGCCTGAAATTATCTTTAATAAAAATCAAGGAAAAATGGACCAGAGCTCAGTGGTAGAGTGCTTTGTCTAGCGTGAGCAATGACCTGAATTTGATCCCCCACTAACACACACACACACACACACACACACACAGAGAGAGAGAGAGAGAGAGAGAGAGAGAGAGAGAGAGAGAGAGAGAGAGAGAGAGAAAGAGAGAGAGAGAGAGTGAGAGAGAGAGAGAGAGAGAGAGAGAGAGAGAGAGAGCTATAGCTTTAAACTCTCTGTATTTAAAACTACATATTAGGACCAGCTAGATGGTTCAATGGACATTGATGTTAAGCCTCACCACCTGAGTGCTATCCCTGGGCTCTACACTAACCCACTGCAAACACACTGCAATTCTATCACCCTCCATCCCTCTATCTCTCCTTCCCTCCCTCCTTTCTCCCTCTCACACTCTTTCCCTGCCTTCCACTCCCTTCTCTGCATCTTTCTCTCATAGTAATACACAAATGAAATGTATTAAAAAACTCTGTATATTGAAAGACAAATTTTACTGAAACTAAGAAAATGCAAATGGAGTTAGAGAGATGGCTCTGTGGTTATGAGCACATTTTGCTGTTGCAGAAGTCTTGAGTTCAGTCCCCAGCATCCATGTCGGGCATCTCCCAATCACCAATCACTTGTGACTTCACATCCAAGAATTTGACAACCTCTTCTGGATTCTGAGGGTATGTGTGTATGTGTGTGTGTGTGTGTGTGTGTGTGTGTGTGTGTGTGTGTAAGTGTGTATGGTGTACATGACATTTATACTTCAGATGAAAGATAATTCATATGCTAAGAAATGAGTCTTCAATTCATGGATATTTTTGTTTTAATTATTTTGATTTCCCTCAGGATATATTAATTTTATTTATTTGTGTGTCTGCGTGTGGTGTGTGTCAAGTTTGTATTTGTGTCTAAGCAGCTGATTCATCTTACCCTTCCACTCTACTAGAGAGACTAAATAGCTATCTAGAATTTGCGGAGGACTTCAATTCCTACCTCACATCATCCACAGAAAGTAATTTGATATGAATCTTAGATGTAAACAGGAAAGAAAAGGATTTCTACATGCTATGTAATATCTAAACCTAACAGAGAACTCCTGCTTGTAATATCCAATGAGGTCTTTCAAATATAACGTAAAGTAGTAACAACCCAACCATTAAGAATATACTAAGAGGATCAAGTGATGTAACTCAGCAGGTAAAGACACTGGCTGGGCAAGCCTGCTGACATGAGTCCAGAACCCACATAGAGATAAGAGAAGAGAAGCGCCTCCACAAGATCGTCCCCTGACCTCTACATGTGAACGATGCCAAATGCATCCACACAGTCACACACATATGCACATACACACACGTGCACATACATCTTCACGCACATGCACACACACAAAAGTGCACAGATGACTTGAATAGGCAGTTTACACAAAAATTTCCAAGTGGATAGTAAATGTGAGAAGTTGTTCAGCGTTTCTAGTCATGGGGGGATACACAGGAACCACAACAGGATATCATACACTCACTGGATGGACAGGTGGGCTTGTCAAGTCTGGGTAAGATGACAGGACTTGGGAGGAGGCAGACACTCATGGTCTACTCACAGGAGAGGAAATGCAGAAAAGGGGCATGACCTACTAACCTTAACTATGTGCACCATGTCTGCAAATGATTCCTCTTTGTCAAAAGTAAAAATTCCCACCCACAAAGTTGTCACTTGCAATTAACATCCCAAGACCTTTTTTTCTTGTCATATGAGTATAAATCTCCCTTTACAAAATGAACTCACTTAGTCTTTTGCCTCCCATGTGATCAACAAGATACATGCCTCTCCTAACTCATATCACATTCTTTCTACAAAGGTTCTATGCGTGTCAGTCTGAATGTCTCACTTCAGCTCCAGCTCCTGGAAGCACTTCTTCAATATCTCAAACATTCTTCCTCAGTGTGTTGATAACAGGATCCTAAAGCTACTACTAGCACCACCACAACCTCCTCCTGCCCTCCCCTCCTCCTTTTCCTCCTTCTCCCTTTCCTGTTCTTTCTTCTACTTTCTCTTCCTGTTCTCTTCTTGGCTTTTTGAGACAGCAATTCTTGCTATCTGGAACTCACTATGTAGACCAGGATTACTTTGAACTTAGAAAGATCCTCCTGCCTCTGCCTCCCAAGTGCTGAGATCAAAGGTGTGCACCACTATGCCCAGCCTAAAGCTTCTTGATGTGAATTAAGAGAAAAACTTTTATGGGTATTGTCTCAACTCCATCTACCCTCTGCTTGTTCCCTCAGATGGCCCAGAGGCTAAGCATTTATACAAACCTATAGGGGTTCAGCACAGAGAGAAGTGGGTGTTGAGAGAGAGTGGCTATCACATACCTCTGTCTTGGCTGCCACCTGTGTGTGGCTCCAATACCTAGAAAACAACGCCCAGATGCCACAAACCAAAAAACTAAGTACAATAAGGCTGACATGGTCCAACAGTGGGATAGCCAGCTCCCACATTGGCTCCATCACTCAAGCCTCCCAACTGAAGAGTCTCTGTCTCCAGAATATGTATCTCCATATGACATCACAATCAGTACTTCAATGTAAGGCCAGTCAATGTGCACTCAGCTCAAGTCCTCTGCAAGAGCAGCCAGTGCTCTAACCAGTGAGCCATCTCCCCAGCCCCACTCTTCACAGTGTATATAAATAACTTCAGTATACTTGTCAAAACCATGAGATTAAAATGGGAGGTGGAGGCTCCAGACTCGAAGGGCATCCTTGGCTACATTGCAATTTCAAAGCCAGTTTGAACAGCTGTGTAAACCCTCTCTCAATAAAATAAAAACATTAGTACATTTACTCTTCACTCCAGCCTTCACTAGCATCTCATATTTTCCCACCAGTGTTCAGGATCCAATGTAGAGCACAACCCAGAGTCCTCTGAGTCATAAGCAAGTGTTCTATCAGTACACACACACACACAAAAGAAAAGAAATCCCTACATTTGAGTCTCTGTGATGTTCTCTTTATGTTTAGACTGAGGTTCTATGTTTGGGGCGGGGTAGGAATGGAGAAGACACAGCAGTGGCCCCCTCATCTTATTCCAGCACATCAAGAGGGACATGCTATCAATTTGTGACACTAGTGTCAAGCCCTTTGTAGAGCGTGCATGCTGCATCTCTCTATCTGACGTTACTATTTCCCTGTGTTCATACTTTGCTTCCACAAGTGTCCTATAAATCTAACTCCTATTGGAGGTGTGGGCCTAGCATGATTAAGCCCCATCTCCTGGAGAAGTCATATAACACATACCTCTTGACATTCCTGAGTAAGAAAGATTTGCCGCCCCTGTCACCACTTTCTATTTGTTTATTTATATTTATTGGTGTGGATGCATGTATACTTCTTTTGTACTTTGTGTTACACCTCAATGCTATCCTTCATTTTCTTGCTTGTTTTTTTCCAGCTTTATCTGTGTGAAGCTCTTCTTGCCTGCTTGGTCTTTATACCTCATTATTGTAAGTATAAATGTTTTGCACCCTATTTTTCCCCTTCCCTTCTCCCTCTGGCTCTGATCCAAAGGTTGGTTTATTTATTTATTTATTTATTTATTTATTTATTTATTTATTACATGTAAGTACACTGCAGCTATCTTTAGACACCCCATAAGAGGGCATCAGATCTCATTACAGATGGTTGTGAACCACCATGTGGTTGCTGGGATTTGAACTCAGGACCTCTTGAAGGGCAGTCAGTGCTCTTAACCGCTTTTGCAGCTCATTTTAATGAATGTTCAATCTCTCCTCTTGCCAACCACACACCAGAGGTAGTGGAAGAGAAATGTTACTAGGATGTGGGGGATGTGGATCTGTTTAGCTATAGTTCTTTGGGAGTGAGCTCAGTCTTCTTTGGCAGCAGTTCAGTCCTGTAGCAAACACCAAATACCAACCTGCAGCTGCAGCCCAGACTTCTTGGCAGGCAGACACCACGCATGAACCAGCAGCTGTAGTTCAATCCTGAAGAAACTGTTAAGGGCTGGAGAGTGACTTAGTGTCTCAGTGGTTAAGGGCACTAACTGCTCTTCCAGAAGTTCTGAGTTTAATTCCTAGTAACTACATGGTGGCTCACAACCATCTGTAATGAGGTCTTGAAGCCCTCTTCTGGCATGTAGGCATACATGCAGGCAGAATACCGTGTATATAATAAGATTTACTAAGTAAACAAATCTTTCAGAAGAAGGAGGAGGAGGAGGAGGAGGAGGGGAGGGGGAGGGGAAGAAGAAGGGGAAGGGGAAGAGGAGGGGTAGGGGGAGGGGAGGGGGAAGGGGAAGGGGAAGAAGAAGAAGAAAAGAAAAGAAAAGAAAAGAGAAGAAGAAGAGGAAGAAGAAGAAGAAGAAGAAGAAGAAGAAGAAGAAGAAGAAGAAGAAGAAGAAGAAGAAGAAGAAGAAGAAGAAGAAGAAAAGAGAAACAGAAACTGCAAGGCCGGCCAACTGGCCCAAAATTAGGGTGCAGAAGCAGCAAGAAGCCACAGGAACTTCTAGTTTCTCTCAGTGGTGGCATCACCACAAGCTGAGCTCAACAATGCTATGTATGAAAAATCAATATATAAATGTTATTAGGGAAGAATAGCGAGGAATCAAAACAATGCTCAGTGCTCCTCGCCGACTGTCTGTGGGGTCACATTTATATTTCTTCATCATAGGTCATTTCCTGTGTCTGCTTCAAGAAAACATTCTTTCACCTGTCTACTTTAGCAAGACATCCTTTCACCCGTGTGCCCCAAGAGAACATCATTTGACTTAACTGACTTTCCAAAGAAACCAGAATTTTCCACTTCACATCACTGTGGAGTCTGGCTACCCTATAAACAGAGCTCGTCTTCTACGTCTCTCATTCTGTAGCCTTCAGAATTCTGTAGCTGAACAGAGACCCAATTCTTCTTTGTCCCATGAGGGGAGTGTTTTATAATAGATGCCATATGCAAAGTTTGTTCCTGAAACACTAAGATTTAATCCACGTGTAAAAACCATGCCTTGAGTTTAGATGGAACACTGGGCATTTTGCTGTCTGTGTTTGTTGAGTCCATGTATGAAGCCAGGTTGGTACTTTCTTCGTCTACCTGGTTTAAACTACCTTCTTTGGCCTTACAGACTCTTAACATATATATTCAAGACCCATGCTAGCTGACCTAAGCTGTGAAAAAGAGCCACTGGCTGACTTGACAGCATGGTCATGACTTCGAATGTGCTCGTGACCAACTGTCTACTACCCTAAGTCCTCTCGGTTTTGATCCTGCTACTGGGTATCCCAGAGATCATTTCCTTTTACCTTCTTTGGTCGTAGAGTCTCTGGGTCAGGCATGCACCCCCCCACTCCCATTTCAGCACCACCATGGTGTATTCTTTAGTAGTTTTCCTCTTCTCAGATTTTGCTTTCTCCAAATAGTGCTGGCTATTCAGAGGTAAGCTGTAGCCCATTTGTCTCTGAATAGTTCTTTGAGAGGGAGAGCAATCTTGCTATGTAGCCTCCGATACACATCCTGCCCCACAGCGTGCCTGCTGTGCCCTCCCACGTGAAGGGAGTGCAGACTTGAAATTCTAACGCATTTCTGAACTTTCATAGCTCTTTCTAGAGCCCAGAGTCCCAGGACAAAGCCCTAAGTCTCGGATACTCACTCTGCATAACCACTGTAACCCTGAAGACATTCTCGGATTTTATCTGTTGTACTTTAATCTCCTTTGTTCCACAACTCTCCTTGATTCTTGACCTCCCCGTCCGTATCTCAAAATAACTCTAGCCACTAAAAGTTTCCATAACTCTCTGCATGGGGGAGTTTCTGGAGGCCTCTATTAATTGGCTATTCTCTGCCACAAGGGGGAGCCAGATCTCAACAGTGAGAGCCTTGGCTGCAGGCACCTGAAGACTGGACCTGGGATGAATCCAGGTCCCTTTGATTTATCAAAACAGCTTCAGTCTAAAGCAGTGCCGACAACTTTCTAGTGTTTGTTGGGTTCTACCACCAAAGGGTGCCCGGCACCCCCAAAGTAGGATTCCTTATATTCTTTCTTGCAAACACAGGGGGAAGATGTAGCCAACGTCCCTGCTCACTGGTCTCTGAGTGGATGTGGCACTCATCCTAGTCCCCAAGGATCTTGTCTAATTGGCATTGTCTTTCTCTCTCGAATGACATCTGGAACACAACTTCTCTCTAGCCAAGAATACCTGAAGGCCCTGCTTCCCTTGTTTGTGTGTAGTGAGTCTGATTACTGATTTTTTGCAAGGTTAGGTCACAACAAGACAGTTTTATTTCTGAGATCAGAAGACGGCAGTAAAAATAGAAATGATCCGGCTGAAAACAGGATTCTTTCCCAATTCTGGGTTGTTAGTGAGTGCAGCATTCATCTGAAACGGAGATTGTCCCCACAACATGTATTGCTGGCACAAGTCCCCTGGGAACTGGAGGGGGACTCTGCCCCTGCAAGGTCTCAGAAACATCAATTCAGGGCACCACAGGCTGTAGGTTCTCTAAGGGTTTCATGCTACCTTTCTGACCTGGCCCAGAGAGGACACTCCTAACAACCTCACAGACTGAAGAAGCTGCAGCCAGATGTGCCTTAGCCTCAGTGATGGAGCACCTGAGTAGGAGGCTCAGCAAGGCTGTGGGGATCACCTGAGGGAAAGAGCAGGGATAACTGAAGAAAAGGTATGGCCATTTGAGGAAGAACCCTGGAGGAGCTAAAGAACTGGGTACAAGGGTTAGGTTGGAAGCAAGTATAGGAGGTTGTTATCCAGACTAGAAAGAGATGGGGTCAAGAGTAGTGAAAACCTGCCCCCAAAGATGGAAAACTCCTGTGCAAAGAGCCCTTCTCTTGCTCTTTCTTGACACTACTCTAAGGCAAAACAGAAGACCCTTTGGTATCTTTTTTGCCTCTGTAGCTTCTGTCACAGTCATACCTCTTTACCCCGTTCCTACCCCATCCACCCACCCCTCCAAAGGGGAGCTCCATGTGGCAGGATATCTCGGAGCTTTGTAAATGCAGTGTCACACAGGTTCCAAAGATGCTTAAGATCCTCAGAAAGTGTTTGTTGAACAGCCAGCCAGGGAAGGGTACCTTTTCCTTCTCGTGGGCAACCTGGACACGGCAGAAGATGGGGGCAGCACAGACATCATCACATTGTTTGTGGAAAATGGATCACTTGAAGAAGGCTCTCGATGCAGTGAGCCTTGGATTGTCCAAAGAACCTCTGTGGAAGAAGCAATGAGGTCAGAGTCTACCACCCATTCTCCCTTATCCTATGGAAAAAGCTTATGGTCCTTCCCCTTCCCCCCTTCCCCTTCCCCTTCTTCCCTTCCCCTTCCCCTTCTTCCCCTTCTTCCCCTTCCCCTTCCCCTTCCTTTTCTCTTTCTCTCTTGTTCCCTCTTTTAGCTTTCATAGCTCAGGCTGGTCAAACTCATGTAGGCAAAACTGATCTTTAGTTTCTTATCCTCCCGCTTCTATCGCTTGAGTGCTAGAACTATACATGTGCACCAACACATCTAGTTCACGTAGTGTCAGGGATCAGACTGGAGCCTCTGTGTATCCTAGATGAACATTCCATCACTAACTCTGCTACATCCTTAGTCACCAAATTTTAATGTTTTTTTTTTTATAGTAGGTCTATATTGTAGTTTCGATTTAAAATGTCCCTCATAGGCACACATGTTTGAACACTTGTTTACCAGCTAGTGCTATTGTGGAATCTTTAGGAAGTGGAGACTTATTAGAGGAAGTGGGTCAATGTGGGTGGGCCTTGAGGTTTTATACTCATCATTGCTTCCTTTGCCACCAAGATGTGAGAAGTTGGGGAGTCCCAGTAGCACATTCTTGCCACCATGGAGACACCTGTCACCATGTCTTTCTCTCCATGATGGAAGGTGTTTCCTCAAACTGTAAGCCAAAGCAAGCCCTCCCTTCCCCTTTCCCTCCCGTCTCTATCTGTCCCTCACTCCTTTGAGTCTCTTTTTGTCAGATATTTACTCACAGTAAGGATAGATGTAACTCACACAGTGCCTCATATGCCCAGGCTACAAACATCAAATTTATGATCCTCCTGCGTCCATATCCCAATTGCTGGGATCATAGGCACTAGCCATGCCTAGTCCAATGAGGTCTTTATTAACAGAAGCCAGATTACAGATCTCCCTTCCAAGAGCCCTTCAGCAACTTTTCTCCTTTCCTCAGAGTAAACTCAAACCTTTTTTATCATGACATTAGGCATTATGAGAAGCCCATGGCACCTTCCTATCTGAAACAATCTGTTCTCTCTCTCTCTCTCTCTCTCTCTCTCTCTCTCTCTCTCTCTCTCTCTCTCTCT
>NC_047663.1:88923415-88943415 GCF_011762505.2 Arvicanthis niloticus | reverse complement strand
AAGCTTTGGGTGTGTCTGATCAGGGGACACCACTGCTCCTCTGGCTGGAAGGGTGTAAGTGAAAGCCTTTTGTAGGTTACCTGACTTAAAATCTTTTAAATTCTCTTATTGAGTCAGTGAGGTAAGTAAAGTACCACCCCTTTGATAGGCAAGGAGTGGAAGCTGAGAGAAATTAAGTAATGTGCCCCCAGGAGGGAACCTTGTCTAGAAGAATAACTTAAAAGGGATTCCAACAGTATGGACACAGCACAAAGGCTGGATACACCAGGTAGGTGTGATGGTTAATTTTGTCAGTCTGCTTGACAGGCTCTAGAATCACTTAGAAGATAAGCCTCCGGGCAGACACGTGAGAGATTTTCTTGGTTAGATTAGCTGAGGTTGGAAGATGCGCGCCACAGGTGGGTGGTACAGCGGGCTGCAGCCCTGGGCTGAAAGCGAAGGAGAAAGAAAGCTGAGCAGTGGTGTTCATCTCTTTCCTAGCTGTGGAAATCTCAAGCTGGGAGGGCATCGTCAAACTGGGAGTCAAAATAAACCTTCTGTATGTCACTTTTCTTAATTTTTTTAAATCACCACAATAAGAAAAATAAGTAATTTAGTAGGTTAGACCCCAAATGTGGACGGACACTCCTACACATGCAGGACTTCAACAGTCACTGTGGGAGCCCAGCAGGGCACTAGCCCAACTACAGTTATGTCCCAGGAAGGGTGTGGTAGCCACAGTGAGTAGACTTCAAAGCAACTCAGCAGTGCATCTTGGCAGAAGATCTGTACACACACACACACACACACACACACACACACACACACACACAATCCTGGAAAGTCCATAGAAAAATATGATACTGTAGTCTGGACACCTGAGTTCTGCTATCTTCGTATTTGCATGTTAAACATTCCTGTCAGTAACTCTGGGAGGGGGGCAGTTGGGAAGAAGTCATAGGAATAGAACCTTTATGGCTGGGATTAGTGTCCTCATGGAAGAGGCTTGGGGGAGTTCACTGGTGCTTTTCCTCATGGAAGATGCTATCTGTGAGGGCTGGAGTGAATCTACAATAATCTTGACCTTGGACTCTCCCGGCCCCTAAAACCATGAGCAATAAATTCCCATTGTTTATTAATGACCAAAGGCTGAGCCATTTTATAAGAAAGTCTACTTTTCTTGTCTTTTTCATTTATGATATTATGTATGAATGAATGGCTTCTTGCTGTGGAGAATAGTAAGAAGAATTCTTATTTTGGAAAGAACACAAGAGGGAAAAAAAAACAATCTGGCATGTTTTTAGAATGGAAGAGTGGACAGGCCGTAGCAGCATCAGAAAGAACCAGGAGAGTTTGTAAGAGATCCAAGGGCTGAGCGGCAGTGAGCAGGATATGAGCAGAATTACAGTAAAAATGATCAGCTAATGTTGGCTGTCCAAGGATCCGAGTTCAAATCCTCAGTACCCATATTAAGGTGACTGAAGCAGCTATGAGCTATTATCACAGTGATCCTATGACAAGATAGGAGATAGAGAGAGGAAATCCTCAGAAACTGGAGGGCTAGCTAGCCTGAGTACACAACCATAAACAAGATTGACCCAGTCTCAAACTAGGTGAAATATGAACACACGTGCACATGATTAAAGAAATGGCCAAGTGTAGATAGAAACTTTTTCTTTTGATGGTTTTGTTTCTAAACTCATTAAACAGCGTGGAAGTCCAAACAATAACTCTATTACAACTTGATTTCCATTCTGTTAATGTTCTTAATCTGATGTCTTTAATTACAAATGGAGTGTTTCCTTTTTGCAGTATGTGAACTCATATAGAATATAGAAAGTCAATAATCTACTCCCATTCTCTAAAGTGGCTCCTAGAAGTGAGTAAGGTAAAGTTTTAAGTTTTGTTTTTCAAGTATGCACATATGCATGTTCGTGTGTGTGTTTCCCTCCACACCTTGTTTGAAACAGGGTCTCTTGCTAAGTACTGTGTATATGTGCTGCCGAAGCGAGCACGTGCTAAGTACTGTGTATACCAGGCTAGTTGCTCTATGATTCTTGTGCCTCTGCATTGAATGATAGGCAGGAAGTACTGAGCCTGGCTGTACCTGGGTTCTAGGATTCCAAACCCATATCCTCACACTTCTTCTGCAAGCACTTTACCCACTGAGCCATCTCTGCAGACCAGTTCATTGCTTTGGAAAGTGGGATGGTTGGTTGGCAGGATGGCTCAGTGAGTAAAGTGCCTTCTGCAAGGCCTGATTACTTGAATTCCATCTCTGCCACCTGAGTAGAAATAACTGAGTTCTGTGGCTGTCCTCTAACCTCTGCTCCTTAGCACACGCACACCTTACCACATGAAATAAATTAAGTGTAATAAAAATAAAAGTGAGATGGCATGTTAATCTAAGACTTGCCTTTTTTGTGCAGATATCATGCCTATGTCATGATCGATGAATAGACCAATATTTAACCAACTTTGTTTATAACATCACATTATATTTTCCCGTGCTTTAAGTTGATTGCTTAATAAAACTGAACATATCAAAGGCTAAATACCAGTAGTAAATTTACCAGTGGCTTTACTGCTGAGGGGAGAGTGTTCTGGATTTATGTAAACTCTGGCACTGGAAGAAGCTGCCTTTTTTTTTTTTTTCATTTTTCTCTTTCTTCCAACTTAATCAAAATTAAGAAAAGCCAATGAAATGATTTCTAATTATATTCTGCTATACACGTAGACCAGAGCCTAGCATAACTGTCATCAGAGAGGACATTCAGCATTGTCATTCAGCAACTGATAGAAAGAGCTGCAGAGACCCACAGCCAAACATTAACCAGAGATTAGGAATCTTGAGGAAGAGGGGGAGGAAGGATTATAGGAGCCAGAGGGGTCAAGAATATCATAAAGACACAGCCCACAGAATCGACTAAACGGGACTCACAGAATCAACAATCACAGAGTCTGTGTGAGTTTGACCTAGGTCCTCTCTATGTTATGGTTGGGTAGCTTGGTGTTCTTGTGGGACTCCTAACAGTGGGAGTAGGGGTTGTCTCTGACTCTGTTGCCTGAGCTTGGAACCCTTTTCCTCCTCTTGGGTTGCCTGGTCCAGCCTTGATATACAGTTTGTTACTGCATCTTATTATGCCTTGGTTTGGTTGATATCCCTGGGGGTCCTCCTGTTTTCTAAAGAGAAATGGATGGGGGGACTGAGAGGAGTGGAGGGAGGGGAAAATGGTCAGGATGTAATGTATGACAGAGAAAAAATATAGCTTATCAAACCAATTGCTAAACATTGTCATACAAAACAGAAAGTGCAATGATATAGCCTAAATTGTCTGTGGTCTTAAGGTGATATACATATGTTTTCATATATATAGTTAATATGATAGGGACATGTATATATAAGCCATCATACCCAGAAGTCCATTCTTGTGACACCCCAAAGAGAGCTCCTTAACCTAGGATTTGAGGAGTCTGTAAATTTGGATGGGAAGAAAATATTTCAACAAAAGAAACTAAGCCCCTTTGGCTGCAAGTTTGCCTTTGTTGGTCAGGAATGTAGGCCAGGGGCCACAGACAACTCTTCAGGGGTTGTCTGCAATAGAAGTCAGGTCTACACTATCCTGTTCTATTTGCTGCAGAGCTCATGAAATGTTTCCACTTGTCACCACTTCAAAATTACAGTCCTTGCTTATTTGACTGGCTGCCAGACCTTGTTTATTTAATATGCTAAGGAGCGCCTTTCCCACTCTACAATCAATTTGCTTTTCAACATAATAATAACTGCATTTCGGAATAATTGGTGAGCTTTGCCTTCCTACCTATATGTCTGCTTTGAGGAGGGGTTTTATTTGATTGCCAACCTGGCCAAGGGAAGGATGAAACCCGCAAAACCACTTGCGTTCAGGTTAATTCTGAAGAGATGGATTTTCTACAAACTAGGAAGAAGCCTCGGGGCCCCAAAAGCATTACATAGTCTTCCAAAGTGAGACCTGTTAACTGAGATCAGCAGGAACCCCGATTTCCCTGGTGCTGTTTTGCTGAGTGGTCCCTTTCCCTGCTTTGCCTTTCCTTTTGCGGTGGGGTACAAGGGCCACTGGACTCTGGAGTTAGGCTACATTCTGTTCTGTCGCGATTCTCTTCACTCTGGGTACGTACTTCATAACCTTTCCTTCTTCATAGCTAGGTCATCACTAGCCAGTCACTGTGGAACACAGTGTCTAGAAATACTCCTGTCCACAACGCCAGCTTGCCTGGCCTGTGACATCAAGGGAAGGGCGTAGAATGACCCGTGATGGAGAAGTGTTCTGTGGTGCAGACATCATTTGAAGGTAGATGGAGGCTGTGAATCCAGTCTCAAAGGTAAAGAAGCCAGAAACAACACTGGGGAAACGTTTTCTAAATATACCTGTCCTAAAATTTGCTAGAAATCTGATCAAATATTCTTGTCATTAGCAACAAAAAGCATGAAGTTGAAAAGTCTTCCAAAAGTGTCAACAGTAAAAGAGAGGTTTCAGTTCATCTTGCCAGGAAACGACCCAATTATTTTTATGATCTTTATATCTTTGTGAGGTTGTGACCAGTGGCCATCTGCCCTTCCTTGTCTCCTTCTAAGAATAGAGATTTCTCGTTGTTTTTTTTTTTTTTTTTTTTTTTTTTTTTAATATACTTCCATCCAACATTTCTTTAATGAGAAGCCCATCTGATGACTTGGATTGGAATTCATGATCAGCCACTCATCTGAAGCAAAGCTCCCCCATCTCCCCTGAGCTTGCATCCTTAATTGTGCAACAGGGATAATTTCATGAGCTACCTCACAAGCCCATGGAGTGGAGACAGGGCAGAGCCTGTGGGGTAGCTCTCACCCCCCGGCACCAAGTGGCAAGGTCTAATGTATACAAGTCATTAATTAGTGTATCATCAGAGGTGGTCATGGAGTGCAATGGTTGAAGACAAAGCCTGCAGATATGAGAGAAAGCAATTTCCAGATGGAGGCTGGCAGCCATCCATGATTTTTACAGCTTCACACATACTCACGGAAAGCCTTCATAGAACCCTTGGTGACCCTCTGGTACTTATGTGGCTTTCTGTGACCCAGCAGTCTTGGCCACCTCCACCACTGTCTCCTTTTCTGTGTACCTGGCACATTCTTCTGCATAGCCTATCACTGTCTCCTGGCTCCTCTGTCCCAGCCCACTTGGTTTTCTCGAAAGGCTGAGGTTGGCTTGATTCTCCAGCCCTCTTTCTTTCTCCCTTCTTTCCTTCCTTTTTTCCCCATTAATCTTTTTGTGTTGTCTATGATTCTAAACTCTTTGGGAACTCAAATTTTAGATATATTTAGAGGCAACTGACAGAGGTTTCAATTTTTTTGAAAATGTTATCAAATAGGACATTACAACAAATCCCCCCCACACACACACCCTACACACAACTATTACCCTTCATTATCATCGTTCCATCTAAAAATGCTATTTTTGTGTCTTAAAATATAAAGGATATAGTCTTCAGATTGAAAGGACAGTCATTTAGATTGAATAAATTTCAGTTTTGAAAGAACACAATGTTTTTCTCATTTTGTCATGAGCCAGTGGAAACTTTGGGCATCAGATCTCTGACGAATTTTGGGGAAGGAGTATACTAACAATAGGGAGAGCACAATGAATGTTTACTGAGTGCCAGTGCAGAGTCTGATGGGTTCTACCATTTACTAGGTATGTGACCTTGGGCAAGTTATCGAGCCTCTCTGAACTTGGTGTTTCAATCTGTGGAGACAAGGATGACATGACTTGCCTGCAGGGTTGCAGCTCTACACAATATGCCCTGTGTGCTAAGGATGCTTCCATAGTGCTCATCCTGGTTCTACAGTCAAGGGGCTCTAGTTCAAAGACACCGTCATCCCTCCTGCCTCCTCTCCTCCCCATGGATTGGACCAAAAGCCTGGGTAGGACTGAGGATACTTCTGGTTGTACAATAGAAGCTTAACCATGTTCTTGGATTTCCATAAGGTTTCTAATCCAGGGCTGCCTGGGTATAAGGACTATGTTGTGCTGGGTCACCCAGGAAAACTTGTTAAGGGCTGAAGATTCTTGGCCTCACAGGAGATTCTGGTATGATAAGTTTGTGCTGGCGCCCAAGTCTTGGGCTATCAAAACTGTTCTGTCTGATGCCTCTCATGGGTATCCGGGGCTGTTTACAGGAACTCCTGACCTTAGGTCAGATGTTCTTTGCCAAAATCATAATAATATCCAGTAGATCCTGCTCACTGTGATGCTTTATGAGACCTGGAGGATGTCTAAGAAAGACCCTGGAAGGAATCCTGTTGCTTCTACTCAGTCCTCCCTGCTCTCCACATTCCCCAGCTCAACAAGTAATACCCAGGTGGTTGGTTCTCTGCCAACATCCAGGTAATACTGGACATACTTTTCTCATCAGCCTTCCTATGCCATCCCATACCAAGCCCTCAAATCTGTCCCCTTCTTGCTACTTCCATCGCCATCAGCATGATTGACCATGGTCTAAATCACTGTTTCCGTTTGCAGCACTTTGGAGACCTCCTACTGCTCCCATATCCAGTTTGCTTTATATATTGGCCAGAGTGACCTCTTCCGAAATCCTTGCATACATATGATGTGTGTGTGTGTGTGTGTGTGTGTGTGTGTGTGTGTGTATGCCTGTATGTCTTTGTGTGTATGTGTGAATGGGTGTGTGTATAGATGCTCTTGAGGCCAGAAGAGAGTGAGCTCATCAGATCCCCTGCTGGAGTTATTAGGTGGTTCTGAGCTGCTCATGTGAGTCGGTGCTGGGAATCAAACTGTAGTCTTCTGTATGAGCAGCAACTGCTGAACATCTCTTTAGCCCTACAGCATTGTAGTATTCAGAGAGAGTCTCGGTGTGCTCCAACTCCTTCCATAGTGGCCAGAACAGTTAAGACAACATCTTGGGCAGAAGATGTAGCACCATTGGTGCCTGTCTGGTGTTCACAAAGCTCCAGGTTCTATCTCAAGCATAAATCAGACATGGTGGCACATGTCTATAGCATCAGCATTTGGGAAGTGAGGGCGGGAGGATCAGGAGTTCAAGGTCATCCTTAGCTACATAGCCAGGTTTTGGCCAGAAACCTGAGACCATGTGTCAAAGAATAAACCAAAACAGCAACAACCACCACCTAAACAGAAATTCAACCCCAAATACAAAATCCCCAAATTAAATTCTAAAGTATGGCCCCAAAGTCCCATCATGGCCAGGCTTCTGTCCATGTCTACAGTCTGTCTTACCCATGCCTGTTCTCATCCTAAACTCTGGGAGTTCAGCATCATTCCCTACTACAGGAGACCTTCCTGCTTCATGGATCTCTCTCCTACCAAGATTACCAAAGTAACTACTCTAAGCTGTACTGTTCAGCCTCCTGCCTGCATATTATTGCCCTGGAACCTCATGATATACGGATCCCTATTAGATAGTTGTCTCTCATCACTGATGTGTTTGTATTTCTTTTTGTGTTTTTTCAAATACCCATTTACCTCAATAGAAGTAAGTTCCATGCTTAATTAATTTCCCCCACCATAGTTTCTCTCGGAAAATTCCTGGCCACAGTATCCATGTGGTAAATTCATATTGATTTACTGAATGCACGCTCATGCTCGGTTAAAGATGAGACCCACAGCCTTAGGAGGAAGGCAGGTTTCCTTCCACCTTTTCCTTCAGTTTAGCTGACTGATGGGCAAGAGCCTTGTTCCTAGGGATGATCAGCACCCACAATGCAGTAGGCTTGGAGAAAACCTAGCTTTAAATTTGAACATGGATGGTCTGCTCTGACACTTCCATCAGCTGGAATTTTTCTTTCCCTCATATCGGGGATGAGCAGGATTTTACAATGACTTTGTCCTTCCTATCTTCTGACAGGGTGGTGACAGGGTGGTTTACAGTTTCCTGGAGAACATTTACAATGATTGCCAGTTGCCACCGGTGAGCAGAAAGGGCCAGGTGCAGTATATGGTGTTTTCTAACAGAGATCGACTCAGTCCTTGGCCCTATCACTGACATGTTGTGTGACCTTGGGTAAGACTCTAACTGTATTGAGCTTTGGTATATTCATCTAGGAAGAGGTAGCAGTTACCACACACAGCATCTCTGCCAGAATTATTGGGGGGTAATGTTATGGGAAACCCAATAGAATATCTATACAAAGTATGTACTCAATAACCAATGCTGAGTAGGCACATAGAGACCACGTTTAGTTTTAGTTCAGCAATCCAGCTTCTGGTACAGAACCAAGGACATAGTAGGCACTTTAAGAAGTTTTTGGTTAAATATTTAATACATGGCTAAAAGTATGTTACCTTAGTAATATTCTCTTCTTTTGGGAAAGATTCTGCTTTTAATTTTCCCCTTCCTCACCAAGGTCTCAAAGCAATTGTTTTCCTTGAAGGACTCTCAAAGGCTGAGTTGGAGGATCCACATACATTTGTGGGGGTGACTCTGTTCTAGGTCTGAGACCCTCATACTCACTTGCACTCATAATGGGTAGAAATTCCTCAGCCCCCATTTGAATGAGAAGAGAGCCCAATCAGTTGCTATTCGGTTCAGTGCTATATGGAGCACAACTGTTTCTTTGAAACTGACCTTCATTTATTTAGAGGGGAGAGTAGTTAGTTCAATAATGGCTTCCTAGTGCCTTTCAGCATTTTAAAAGGTGGAAGAAAGATTTGGAGCAAGGCAAGTTTCCAGTGTTTTCTAAACAGCTCTCTAGTCTCAGCTGCTTGTTGGCTGCCTGGCATTTCCTACCACCCCTCCTCACATCCCGTACTGAAATGTACACTCCCTCAAGAGTCCTACCATTTCATCAGACCTTGACCAGGCTGTTTTTCCTCTGCTGGGAACTGGTCTTCATTGTCATACCAGGCAGATGGAGATTACCTTGGACATCATACATGGTCCATGAGATAGAAATCCTTCTATATTCTAGTCCAGATTCTCTGTCGCTCCCAGGCTCGTTTCCAGGGGCCAAAGAAAGAGGTTCTTGTTTGATGACCATGCGTCCCTGATCCTGAATAAGTGAGCACTGGCCCCTGGTGCTACTTAGTCTGAGGCCACAGGGGAAGGGTGGAGAGAGATGAGTGGGGTAGTACAGGTGGGGAGGGCTCCTGCTCCACAGGAGCCCTCACTGCAGGTGGCCCAACCCTGCTCCCAAAAATAAAAATAAGGGAGGAAGAAAAAAAATGGAGCTGCACAGCAGGGTCCTGTAGGGCCATGTCTATTTTCCCTCCTTCTAGAAGGAATCCCAACCCTTCTCTCCTATGGAGAAAACAAAGACAGCTATGGAAATCTCATGGCACCCAGGCACCTGAGAATCTAGCTGGATTGGAAGATACTCCTACCTACACTTGCCTGCTTGTCAAACGTAACCTTCTGCACATCTGCTTCTGCCTTCTCTGAGTAAGAAGTCCTTGATGGAAAATTTAGAATTTGAAATCATCTTCAGATGCCAAAGGGGAAAAAAAAAAGCTCCTATTGCCTAACATACTACTTCTCACCAGATATGGCTACCTGGAAGAATCACAGCTTCATCTTGCCCTGGTGTTCTTAAACCATTAAGAAAGCAAGCATCAATTGTGTACCTTCTGACTGAGTTCTTGACTATCTTTCTGCAGTTGTTGAAAACCCACAGCTCACCTACATGGATCACCTCATCTGTTGGCTTCCATGGAAGAAGAATGCTCACTGGGCTTGTTCAGGGACAACATATTGGAGGGCTCCCAGGTGATTGTGGTGTAGATTATCATAGTTTCCATTGGTAGAAAAGGAGAAGAAAGCTCTGAGAACACCATGGGCTGGGGACATGGATGACCTTTCACTACCATTGCATGGAGAAGAAGGACCCCAGACACTAGGAGGACAGGGTCTCAACAGGCATGAGCAGAAAGCCAAGGAAGAACCTGAAGGCAGGCTTGGAAACTTGAAGCATACAATACAGGGAGAAGCCATGCCACCTCACACCACTGATAGCTGGAAAAGATCCAAACTAACAATATTTAAGGATACTGGGCTCTAAAGGGGGCTGATAGATGCTCTGACCAATGACTTTCAAAGTTTCGGTTGTGATCCACCCCTTCAGAGTCTCCTGGGCTCTGATTAAACATGTAAATTCTGGATCCGTCTGATTTACTTTATCAGAGCTTCTGTAAGTTTGACCCAGGGGACTATGTTACTATGAAGTTTCTTAGGTGCCCATTGTATTCAGTACATTTGTCCATACATGAGATCTGAAGCCCAGAGAGGCACAGCAACAAGCCCAGGGTCACAAAGCTAACTGACGGCCTATTTCAAAGTAGAACTTAGTAGCCTGTACCACCTGAGTCTCTTCTTTCCAACCTGTTGGGAGCTTTTCATTTCCCTCGAATCTCAGAGCCAAGGATTGTGCCTATGATGATTTCTGAGGGTGACTGGGCTATTTTTCTTCTTAAACATGCTCTGGCCATAGCCCCTGTACGTTGGCGGGTAAGTCTGGGAGAAAGTTAACAGGTGCTGGATTGGCAAGAGTAAACAGAGGAAACTCACTGCTACCTCCAGTAGAGTGGGTGGGGCTTGGTTTAGAGTACTCACACCTAATTTTGATTAACTACTTGCCGGAGTTCACACTCTACACTGTCTTCTCCTCACACCGACACAACTCCTTGGAGTGAATACTAATGAGTCCCTTTTGTAGATGAAGAAACCGAGGCTCACATGGAAGCTGTGCTTACCTCAAGGTCATATGGCTGATAAGAGACCAAATCACACTTCCACGGAACCATGATCTTTGTGATGGTCTGGGACAGTTCAAGCTGTCACCCACTGTTAACAGAACAAGACTGCTAAAGGTCCCAAGACCTTGAGGATGCCAATCATTCTCTTCTGCAGTGGGATACAATCACTGCTGGGGCAGAATTTTAAGCTCTTTCTATCTAACATCATTGGAAAAGGTATTTCTGAATGGTAGTAGTCTGCCAGACTTCCTTAGGGAAAGTCACACAGTATGTTGGATAGACTTTTTTTCCCTTAAAAAAAAAGGAAACTCTTGGTAAATATTTACTTCCTTTTCATTCATCTTTTTCTCTCAGAAGCAGTGTGACTTTGGAGTCAGGGCTGCTGGAGGGATTTGGCCACCTCTGAGACCCTGCAGGTATGACGGGTCTGTGAGATCTGTGGTATTCAGCAGTGCCCCCTCTTCTGATAGCACCCCCTGAGCATAACCTTCCATTCATTTCCCTCCAGTTCCCATCAGGGATGGGAGAAGAAATCAAAGCAGATCAATGCACCAGAGAGGGGACAAGGATTTCCCAAGCCAGGTGAACAGGGTATCACTGCACCTTCCTCTCTGTTTACCATTTAGCCAGACCTTGTCCCCGTCCCTCCACCCCCACCCCAGTAGGAATCAGGCAGCCGTTTGAACAATTCACTTATCAGGACCACCAACCCAAATAAGATAGACACATTTGTGTGTGTGGGGGGGGGGCGGGAGGGGAGGCATAGAGTTCCATCTTGCCTGGGTTTGGTGTCTTATCGCTGAAGGTGAGGGTCAGCTATAATTAAATTCTGAACATTTCCTAAATTGTCAGAGTTGGGAGCATTTTGGGGGTGAAAACTGAAGAATGTTTCTCTTTGAAATCCCAAGCTTCAGAAACTTAAAGGCCCTTGGAAGCTGTGTGTCTGTAAGATGCTCCTATTATCTCATAAGAATGACAGTGCAGAAAGGGGAGAGCCAGCAGGGAAGGAGGAGGGGGAGACCGCAGCCTCTGCAAGGCTGAGAAACATGGTCCCTGCAAATATTGAATGAACACTGCCTCTCTCTGTAGGAGCCACCTCCCTGCTTCCCCAATGCCGCGTCTGCAGTAACTACAAACTATTTGGTATGCTGCATTAGTGACACTGCCTTCTCAGATACATCGTTACTACCGAAATAACACTGGCATGATGTTGGAGCCCAGTGTCCTTTTTAGTTATTAAACTGAGGCCAGTGACTGAGTCATTCCACATCCCAGATTCTCCTCCTGTGCTTCTATTTCAAGTGCCTAGTATCTTAGCTTTTTTTTTTTCTTCACCAACACCTGAGTTGGTTCTTCGCCAGTTCCCCAATCTGCAAAGCCCTTGCAGAACAAATAGCATTATCCAACCTCCAAACACACACCGATGGCATAAAAATAACCAAGCCCACACAAAATCTTTAGGGTGAGATTATCAGGAAAAACAAGGTAGGAAAAGGTCTATCTCCCCTCTGCCAGTCCCCAACTTACCAAGTGGGAGAGCGATGAAGAAGGGGAGCCAACATAAGATGAACATTCCAACTACAATGCCCAAGGTTTTCCCTGCTTTCTTTTCCCTGGAGAACTTAAAAAGTTTGACAGCTATGGAACTCCTGGGGTTGTGGCCCTTGGCCTTGGTACTGCTGAGGGTGTCCTCAGGAAAGTTCTTGGAGTGGATCCTCAGGGTCAGCTCCTTGGAGTTGGACATTTCCTTCATGACTCCCGCCTCCAGATTCTTGGTGGTCCTCTTGGCCACGATGTAGACCCGGCAGTACATGACCAAGATGACCGGGAGAGGATGTAGAAGGAGCCCAGGGAGGAAAAGAGGGTGTAGAAGGGTTCTTCTGTGACCCCACGTTCTTTGTCATCATTGGGTGCAGCTTCTTTCCATCCAAGGAGAGGCCCGATGGAGATGACCGTGGACAAGACCCACGCACTGAGAAGCTGAGAAGCGCCAAAGAGCCAAGATGGCCTTCCTGCGGGTGACCAGCGTGGGATACTGCAGAGAGTATCGCATCCCAATGTAGCGATCTATGGAGATGGCACATAGGCTCAGGATGGAGGCCGTGCAGCACAGGACATCTACCGCTGCCCAGATGTCACAGAAGATGCGCCCCAGCATCCAGTAGCCGAGTACTTCCAGGGTAGCGGAAAAGGGCAGGACTGTGAAGCTCAACAGCAGGTCAGCAATGGCCAGGTTGACAATGAAGTAGTTGGTGGGCGTCCGCAGGTGCCGGTTGCAGGCCATCGACAGGATGACCAGGATGTTGCCCACGATGGCAAAGAGGATGAAGGCGCCCAGCACCAGGCCCACAGAGATGGCCCTGGTAACGTCCAGCTGGGGCAGTGTGGAGTTGCTCGAGGTCTGGTTGGGGCCAGTGAAGTTGGCATCTTTCAACTCTCCCCAGTGGGCAGGTGCTGATGTGTTGTGGCCGGTGTCCAGATCGGATTCGTTTTAAAGTCCGTCCTCCATAGCCAGGGAGAAGATTGGGCTCGGAAGGTCTGCGATCAAGGCTCCTCAGCTGCCCTGAAACTTTGCTCCCTCTGTGGTCTTCTTTCCAGAGGTGTCCTCCTGGGGAGAAGTCATCTCCCCCGGGCAGCCTAGCCTGGCAGCAAGTCGCCTGCCTGCACCCAGCAGCTCGCTCGCCTGTCAGAGGGAGGAGGAGGAGGAGAGAGGGGACAAGGTGGCAGCTCCAAGTTTAAGGGTTCATGTCAGGCGCGCCTGGCCAGGCCGGCGCGGGAGTGCGGGGAGGAGCGGGAGCGGGGCCGGGGTGCCCAGCTGTGCCCGGCCCGCGGCGGGTCCGCGGCCCGAGGTGCCTTCTCCGCCCAGAGGTCGATCGATTGCGAGGAGGGTCTGCTTTCAATGAGCCGCCTCTGGGCTGACTGCACGATGGTTACATCAGGCAAAGAAGCCCTGGGGGCACTGAACTAGGGGGCAATGCGGGTCCAGCCAAGGAGGGCAGCAGCCGAGCAGGGGAGCCTGGTGTGGGCATCCTAGTTCATACACCCCAGGGGGCCCGCTGGGATTATTTTCCCTCCTGTTCCCTCCTCTTCAGTTAAGAGGTATTGTGGGGATGCTTACCTCTAATGGGGGCTCCTGGAGTCAAGCCATGGGTTCAGAAGGATGTGAAACTTCTACAAAACTGGCTTCTACAAAAAAGAAGAAAATCCCTGAGTTAGGCAGGTGGCAGAGACTTGAGTCCCATCTGAGACCAGACGTATACTTTAGTTCCTCCATGCAGCCTCTTTGGCCTTGGTAAAATCTAGAAACGTCTGTTTGCACGTTTATTCATTTGTTCATTTATTCCTACACACATTCTTTCAATGGGTTGTCAGTGTCCACCTCCAGACAGTGGTTCTGTTTTAGGCACAGTTGGAGGGGCAGCCAGACTCCTGACCGGCAAGTGGGAGCTTACTAAACAAGCAAAACCGGAGGCATGACAGTTAGTGACAGGAGTTAAGGAGAAGATCAATTGAGGACAGAGAAATGCAACCAGGGTATGGAGGAATATGAATTGGATTTTTAAAAAAATGACAGAGTGTGACGTAGCTCAGGTTACCTTCTAGCTCACGATATAGCATAAAGATAGCTTTTAATTCTTGATTTTCCTATGGCCACCTCAGGATTGTTGGAATGACAGGCATGTACCACCGTTGTCGGTTGATTTGATCCTGGATGGGACCCAGGGACTCTTGCATTCTAGGCAAACACAGACTCTACCAATTGATCAGTATCTCCAGTCCGAACTTGACATTTTAAGCAGGGGCTTGGGGGTGTCATTAAAGAGATAGTTGAGGACGGGAGGAAGGGAAAGGTGAGAGGGAGCTAGTTGGCTCTCTGGGAGTCGAGAGTGAGGGCAAACAGATGGCCAAATCTGGGGGAAGGGGCCTGGGGGATCTTCTTGTCTGTTGTCTCTTTTCTGGTATTGCCTTGTGTTCACATTGAGGTGGGTAGTTATAAAAAGGACAAAAAAAAAAAGTCAAACCAGGAAAGAATTTTCTTGTTAGTTTTTTGTTTGTTTGGTTGGTTTTTTGGTTTTTTTTTGAAACAAGGTCTTCAGGTTGGTTTTGAACTCAAGATTTTCTGTCTCCCAACACTTAGATACTAGACCGTGTGCTAAGTTCACGTTGCCCTTTGCTCATGACTCAATGAGAGAACTAGTCTCGTTTTGATTTCTGTTTTGAGGATGGGACCTGGGTAATAAGGAAAGTTGATCCCTTTTTCCAAGTACATACACTTATTGAGGGGAGGAACTGTGAGTTGGAGTTGAACTCCATTATTGGGTTTCCCAGTTCCAGTGCTGAGTACCGAGCTGTAGAAGAGTTGTTGTTCCTACAGGAGCAAACTAGGGGACAGAGTGGATGTTATAGCTCAGGCTCTCTTTTAAATGGCTCATCTGGGGGGGTTGGGGGGCAAGTTACTGCTACTGGGAAAGGACCCACATTTGCCGGGCTCCTGCTGATAGTCAAATCTTTACTTTTTTCCCTCCCCTCCCCCTCTTTCTCTTTTCTTTTTGACTTCATCTTGCTGTTTAGCTCACACTGGCCTTGAGCTCACTATATAGACCAAGATTGCCCCAAACTCCAAAATCCTCTGGCCCCGCCTCCCCAGTGCTTGGATTACATAACACACCACACCCAGCTTGCTCGTTTTCTTTTATTCTTCTTTAACAGGTCTTTGAGAGAGGCATAACTGCTCTCAAATGAAAAAAAAACAGTGTATTAGAGAGTTAGTCATATGCTAGTGACATGAGGTAAGAGACAGGGCAGTGACTGCTGAATTGTAAAGGAGACACCTGACACCCATTTCTTCTAGTCCACAAGTCACATCCCAGGCTTCTCATTTCTGCTCTTGATAATCACTATAGTTTGATTAAGGAGTGAGGAAGCAGAAGCCATGCAAGGCTTCAACTTCCTGTGCAAGGTCTTCAACCTAAAGTTGGGCTATTCAAGTCTTTTTATTTGTACTTTTTGGAGAAGATTAAGGTTTTTGATTGTCTTTTCTTTTTTAAAAATTTGTTGTGTTATTTTTTTTGTGTGTGTGTGTGAGTACTTTAGCCACATGTACAACTGTGTGTTACATGTTATGCCTGCTGCCCGTGAAGGCTGGGAGATGGCATGGAGCTGGAGCTGGAGCTGGAGTTGAGATGGTTGTGAGCCACCATTTGGGTAGTGGGAATTGGACCCTAGTCCTCTGCAAGAGCAACAAATGCCCTTCACTGAGGAGCCAACTCTCCAGCCTTTGATTGCTTGTTTCAGAGATGTTAGCCCAGGCTGCCCCCCAAATCATGATAATCTTCCTCTTGCTCCTGCCTCTTCAGTGTTGCTGTTACAAACATCTATCACCCACTATATGCTTAAGGTCTTAATCTCCTACGAAAATGCACAAGATCTCCAGTTGCACAAAATATACAATTTAAAGGAGTTTCTCTGATATTCCAAACAAACAAACAAACAAACAAACAGTGATGAATGCTGACAGCTCTGAAAACAGTTCCCGCTTCCATTTCGATTATCTGACTTAAGCTGCTTTTAGAGATTTGAAAAATAAGAGATGCCTATTTTAAGGTTTGTTTTAGTATGGTCTTGTAGGAGCTCCTGGTGCCTTAACTCATTAATTTTGCCATCATGGAGATGGTGCTAAGGCAAAGGGCACTGGGCAGCTCCACAGGTAGTCAGGCAGGCCATTGACTCCTTTTCTCTGGCCCACAGAAGGGGCTTCTTCTGATGTAGAAAAAAGCCACTGACATGGCCACTGCTGACTTACACAGTGGAGTGTGGACCAGGACAGTGCCTGCCTGCAGCCATCTGCCAGAGATCTTAATGAGAAGGAGAGCCTGTCCTTGGTCTCACAGGCCCCTTGTTCTATTGTGAATGGAGATAGAGGCTGGTCCAGATGACCTTTTGAGATACCCTTGTGTGTTGACTGCATAGACTAGCCCCTAAATCCACTCTGCTGCTCTCCCTTTATTGCATCTTTCATGATGGATGTGGCAGTAGGAGAGCATCCCTGTTTCCTACACAAAGGGCTAGGAGGATGGAGCTTTCCTGGAGCTGTTTCCTCTCAGGGGTGATGTGTGGCAAGAAGAGAATACTGATGAACTGGGTAAAACCAATGGTTTGTACACATTCAGGGATGTGGGGACAGGAAGTGAGAGGCAGAAGGAAGAACAAGCTCCCAGTCCACGTTTTGAGTTTGGTGGCCCATTTCTCACTTCCTTGGGTATTAATTAACAGCCAACAGCACATCACAGAATCTGAGGCTGTGTCTGCATAGTCACAGCCAGAGTCTGCAATGTGAAAGCCCGGTGTAATCCAATATTTATTTTTCTTATGAAGGCAAAGGGCCAAAAGGGAAGAAACAAACACACACACACACACACACACACACACACACACACACACACACGCTTACTTGCACACATGGATCATAAAGAGCAAATCTAAAATTCAAAGTTGGCTTATCTTTATTACCAAAGAGAATAGTTTGAGAACTTGTATCTCCATTCAGGTGTCAGGATGTGGAAGAGCTTATTGAGGCTTTGAGGGGAGTCAAATATCCTTGCTGATTTCTGACATGCTGTCAGTTGCCAGCATCTTTCATACAGGCAAAACAAATATGTCCCACCACAAAGCAGATGGATAGCAGCCTTAATAGCAGAGAAGAGGCAGGGCCCCCACTAATCAAGTCCTGCTCATGGCTACTTCTTTGCTCTCCTCTGTCCCTAGCCTTACTGGAGATGCCTGTTTGCCCTTCTGGCTGGGTTTTGACCCATGGAATTGTTTAGGTGTCATGAGGATACAGGCGATATTTCATTTTCTCGGTACTCCCTGAGGCAAAGCCAAGCACAGAGCTCTGACTCACTTGAGGCTCGGAGAAGAAGAATCTTTTCATTACCCATCTTATTACATTAGAAACCTCTGATGTTGCAAACTTCCATTTATGTGAGCCCTCTAGGAGAAGCTGACACTGAATCTGAACAGAGGGGAAACTGAGGCTAGCAGTAATTTACTGAGGACATTTATGGGGGATGATCTCTCTCCTGAATTATACTATCTATCTATCTATCTATCTATCTATCCATCCATCCATCATCTATCCATCTATCTATCTATCTATCTATCCATCCATCTATCTATCTATCTATCTATCTATCTATCTATCATCTGTATATCATCTATCTGTCATTATCATCTATCTATCTATCTATCTATCTATCTATCCATCCATCTATTTATCTATCATTTATTTATCTTTCTGATTTACTCTGTCTAGATCTCTCCAGCTGCAATCCAAACAGATATTGTCTGGTGTATCTGTTTCATGAGAGGAATCATACTAAGTGCTGTGGGTTATCAGAGATCAAATCATATAAAAAATTATAGATCAGTTAACTAAACAATTGATAACTTAGCACTCACCATCCACTGAGCATAAGGAATGAAGGAAAAATACCTTTTAGAGAGAACCTTCCATGTGCCAGACACTCCTCATAAAAGTCCACATGAGCACCTATGCCCATTTTACAAATGAGAAAACTGAGGCCCAGAGATATATCTGAATATGGCCAAGGCTATGAAGTGAGCAGTTGCCCTCGGTATTCATAGCATTATCATCTGCTTTGAAAGCTGCAGTGCAACCTTCTCCCTGCATCAGACTGAGATTGTTCAGCCAAAGGCTTCATGTTAGCCTGAAGGATATTACAGCAGAAACCAGAATGTGACCAGGGTTCTGAGTGAGCAGAGGTCAGGGAGGTGGGAAGGCAGAACCGTTTTCCCCAGAAGGTTCTGCAGAGGCACTCCTCAGGCCAGCCTGCTCTGCCTCGGGGGTCGGTGTGCCCGGGAGTTGAGGGCTGGCTTGGATTTTGTTATAACCCCATTCCATCCTTTAAGAGCAACTACTGTGGCCTTGGGTAGGGGGAAGAAAGTATGAAGACCCAGAAGTCTGGCATCTCGATGACCTGGGTTTGTGCCCTACTTACCTAAATTATGATCTTGGGTAAATCACATAACCACTTTGGGCTCCCAGCTTTCTTACCAGTGAGATGAAGGCCAGCACTGATTCACAAGGCCACAGTGAAGGCTGTGATACTGTGTGAGAAGTGCCAAGTGCTGGATGATGCTAACATCTGTCAGCCAGGGGATTGCAAGGCATTTAGGAAGTACTTGGCATGGGGGCAAAATGCTCGACACTTTATACCTTATTTAATCCTGACAGCGATGTTAGGGGGATGCTGCTATTGTAGATATCTAATGGATAGGGAAACTGAGGGTCAGTGGTTACATGACCTGCCCAAGGCAAAGGACTAGCATAGATAGTCTGCAGGGCACCCATAAACGAGACTGAAGGGAAAAAGGTGCTGATGGTGTGAGGAGTTTACTCTACAAGGCATCTGGGGACTGTGGGCCCCCAAAAGAGAATCTTTGTTCTTTCATACCTGTAGGTCAGAGGGCCAAATACTGTCCTGTCCTTTCTTCTGGCCAGGGGATGCTGGCTGTTGCAGGCATACCTGCTACTTCTAAAGACAGAGTACATGTCAGAGGCTTGCAAGAGTAAGGAATCTCCACTTCTTCTGTGCAGAACTGCTTTTGTCTATGATAAGCTTTGATGAGCTTAGGGTCCCCTAATCCAGCACATACATCCAGTCTTGGTGAGCTGGGAGGGCTCTGTGGCAACCCTCAGCAGCAAGCAGTTGAAGATTAACTGCCAAGTCAGACAGGGGCTAAATTCACATCCCATGTTAGGGGAGAGTCTGGGAGTTCAGGGTGAAGGCCTGAGGGGGGGGCTATGCATGTCATATGACAGTTCTTTTTGTAGGATTAAAGAAGGGGTCCACTTCCTTTTATGCCAGCTAGCTACTGTACTAGAAAACAATGCCAGAGTCACTCTAACAACATGTGTTATAGCTTATATCAAAGCTTACAGCAACAGGCTCCTTAGAGCTGCCTCTTCATTGCCCTGGCCTCTCTGGGCTCTGCCATCACAATCCAGAACCAGGAACTTCTAAAATGTCACAACAACAACAACAACAACAACAACAACAACAACAACAACAACAACTCCAAAACAAAACATTAGTCCACAACATGCAAACTATAACCTGTGGACTAAATTAACCTCTGTGCCTGTGTCTTATTTTATTTTTATAATAAAGTTTCATTGAAACCCAGTTATGTGCATTTTGTTTGTGTGGAGACTATGGCAGTTTTCCTAGTATAGTGACAAAGCCAAGTAGTTAC